>NC_133371.1:7656026-7702103 GCF_049309525.1 Garra rufa
CTTCAAGTTTATTTTACTGAGTATACTTAAGTAAAGTTCAAGTATATTTTTAAGTATACCTTATGTAGTAAGAATAAAAAAAAATCAGTGTACTATTTCAATACTCCTTGGGACTAAATTGGCCCACTTTATAGTATATAAAATTATACTTTTAAGTATACTTCAAGTATAACAGTACTAAACTTAGAGTACTCAACTAGTTTTACTAATTAAATATTTATGCATTTTTAGTACACTTTGAAGTATAGTCTCAGTAAACTGCTAGTTTAGTAGTTTTATACTGCAAGTATACTTGTTGGTTTTCTTTAACTGAACTTTACATCATACTTTAGGTATACTACTATGTCCCTATTTAGGTATTAATTTGTATATATTTTGTTATATGAATATCTGAACATACAAAACATCAAAAGAAAAAACAGGGGATCTGCTTGAAAACAAAAATTCTAGTATCATGCATTCCTTTTTTATAAACACTTGAATGAACAACACTATTAATAAACAACATTTCTAACAAAAAGACTATTCATAATATGGCGTTTCTTCAACTAGGTGCACTTTTAGCCTTGAGAATTTGAAGAAAAAAAAATTGTTCAAAAGTCACATAACAGTCTCATAAGTTTAAATAATTTGTCTAGTTTTAAGGTCTGTAAGAGGACAAACTTAGATTACAAGAGAAATAGTTAATATTTTACTTTTTATTTTTGACCTGCAATGAACAAATGTGCATCTCAATATACAGCTGTTATTTAAAAAATAGAATAACTTTGGTTTTTATATTAAGTAGAGCATGGTTCATAAATTGTGGATAATTTTTTAATGTGTGATAAGAACCTTTTAAATATTTTTTTAAAAATGTGTGTGTGGTGGAAATGACATGGTGGTGGTGGAAATGACAGCGTATTGTGGAAATGACAAGAAATTAAGGTAAATATAGAAAAGATTCATCCCTATGCTGGAACATGACTGTTTCTGGATTGAAACATTTGCAGATCATGCAAATCTATTTTCACAATCCATAAAAATTGTACTTTGTAACCATAAATGTCATTTCCACCACAGAGGGCAGTGTGGTAGAAATGACTGTGGTGGAAATGACATTTCTGTAGTTTTTTGTGAACAAATGGAAGATAGCTTCACTGACTGGCTTTGAATTATTACTTAGCATTTTGTGTATGTAAAATACTCTTATTTAACTTAAAATTTTTAGCTTTTTAATAACACCCTTGATGGTACAGTATGTGGTGGAAATGACGTAGAATAAATATATTCACTGATCAAGCAATATTTACTTTGATTTTTCTTCATTTGTTGTTGATGAAAATTTAAATTCCCTCCATGTCCAACATGTGCTCTGATGTCCCTGAACATTTCCATTGAAACCACCTAAAAAATCTTTCACACAAACTTTTTAAAGATACATTACAGTGCTGTGGTGGAAATGACACCAATACTGTGCGACAGCTATATTTTGTATAAAAAGAAATATTGATAGAGGTCTCACATTAAACACTATAATGTATTTTAATTATTTTACTAGTGCTTAATTCAGGTACACTAATAGTTACCAGATAAGTCATATTTTTAAACTCTATTTTCATTGTTGAAGTTTAAAAGTCTGGGTGTGCGACAAGGAGAAAACAGTGATTTTGACACCTATAAGAAGGTTGAAAAGTATGAAAAAATCATAATAGAAAGGTAGTAAATTTTTTTTAGGTTGGTTTTATTGTTAGCTTGACAAATAAAGAGGAATTTGTCCAAAATTGTATGTATTTTTAAAAATATGACCAAAGTACATAAAAGTGCCCATAGTCTAAGAATCACCCAATAATCAAAACGTAGATGGAGTTGATCACCCCCCCTAAAGATTGACAGTCATTATTTCCTCTTCATGGGTGGACATTTTATTCCATAACGTTACACAGTTTTCCATATCTATGGTTTTGATGCTGTTCTATGTCTGATGATTGTGTTAGATTACATGTGGAAGCATCTGTTGTGTCGGTTTCTTCTTCACTTGTGTTTTGGAAATTCTGTACAGAAGATGTGCAATAGCACCCCTAGAGTATAACAATGAAAACACAGATTCTCATTTAAATAGCTCATTTAAGTACACCTAAATGTCATTTTAAGTACATTTCTGAGAAGTACATAATAAGTAGGGGAGAGTGGGGACAGTTGCAATGTGTGGCAGTTGCAACATTGCTTATTTCTTCAAGCAGGTATAAGATACAGTGATAATATTCATACTGCACATGCTTTATTGGCCCCTCATACTTCCTTGAAGAAATGAGTCACACGTGATCATTCCTTCTACCCAAAATCATTTTCTTGGTAAAAAAAAGTAATTTTTTTTAAAGATTAGATTTTTGGTCATAGTGTCTAAGTTGTTTGTGTGACGAATTGTAAAAACATAGCATTTTAATCTGTGCGTTCTTAGTTTCTAATAGGCATAGCTAGCATGTGCCAATGATATGTTGTCAAGCTAATATACCAATTTTTATCATGGCCATCACTGTAGGGACAGTTGCAACACACTGTTGCAACCATCCCAACATGCTGTCCCTTACCACAATATTGATTTAAAAGCTTGCCATAACATTACATAATTGTAATTTTATAATGATAATACTAATAAACCCCTTTAATAGTTAGTTATCTCTCCTTTTTTTAAGAGAATAGGTAAAAAATCTACTTGTTACTTAACAATGTTTTTAATTTACTGTTCTTTGTTTTGTTTTGTTTTTACAGCCAATTTACCTTATTGAAGACCGTGACTGTGAACAAATAAAATAAAGTAATTGCAAAATTATATTTAAGAATGATTTCATTACATTTTATTGAATGTTGCAACTGTCCCCTATTGTGGGGACGGTTGCAACATTTCACTTTGTCTATTAAGTGTAAAGTGTACGTATATTATAAAATCTCTGAGAAACTAAAGGAAATGCAAAAAGTGTTGCAACCGTCCCCACATACATATATATATATAAATAAACATACGATTAGTGGACTAATACCTTAAATGAACGACTAGTAGTTGACTAGAAAAATCTTTAGTCAGAGGCAACCCTAAGGCCTTGTGTAATAGGGTCAAAGAGGTATCCACAGTGCTCAGATCTGGCAAGTAATCTAACTTTAAGGTTTTATATTTATGATGCTGGTGAGCTTTTGAGCTTGACACTGCCTTTCATTCTTCACTTTCATTGTGGAGAAAAGAGCATTCTGCTCATTTTAAACATATCAAAGAAGTGGAACAATATAAGAAAGTAAATGATGAAATTTTCATTTTTAGTTGAAGTGTTCCTTTAAAAATGAGCCTGTGTGTGAGGGTCAGAATGTCTTCCACTGCTGGTCAATAGTGTGATGGATGGCTGATGAGCTGAATTGCCTCTCTCTCACACACATACGCACACATACACATGCTCGCTGTCAGAGGAGGACACACACCTCCCGCTTAACACACTGCTGTCAGAGGCTGGAAATAAACAGGGCAGAGCTTCAGTATTCAAACAGAGATTTCCTTTATGCAGATGAATGAGGTGGAGTAGATTACCGCCGCTGAGACGCAGCTTGGGCGCACGAGACGGGCGGCACATGTGTGTCTGTTTGTTTAACCACCATCAAGGAGCTAAACTGTGCAAATAACATATCCCATGTGCACGGAGGGATATTCCTTTGCTCATTTTACCTCTAGCTTTTTAAAAATGAGAACTGATACAGGTGCTTGCTGAGCAAACAGCAGCACGTCGAGGGGAAGCTGGCTCTGGGGTCCTGGGACTTTCGTCCGGTGTATGGCCTGATTGAAAATCATTCTGATGTGGCAGCTGGAAAGGTTATCTGTGAAATGGGTTCAGCGCAGGTCCCTATAGTTCCCTGTGCAGGGCCAGGTTGTGTATGTGTGTGTGTGTGTGCTGCTAAAGTGTGTGAAAGAAACTGACCATTAATAGTGAAGGAGAGAAAGTGCAAGCAAGAGATGCAAGCCCAGAGCACACTACCCTTGCCTCAGGCTATGAGTGTGTGAGGGTGAGTTGTGTGTCTTGTGTGTACCTGCATCAGTTGTGCATGCATTGGTCTGCTGATTATTTGCTTACATAGCTTTGTGCACGAAACTGTATGAGAGTGTGGATGGGTTGTGTGCAAGTTTGTGTGTGCAGTGCATGCATGCATTTTTGAATATGCTCATTCTAAACATTCTTCTCCCTTATTTTTTCAGAGTTTTTTTGTAATATAGCATAAATTTACCCACATTATGTCTAATTAGATTAACTACTATGTACTCTAGTTAATTGTTATGGTATAATTTACATTTTGTGTCCAAGTTGTATTGCGAAACACTTTTGCTGCTTTCAAATGGGATACGGTTAAGCTTAGGGGCATGTTTTGTGGTTTGTTATGGTTTAAGGGTGGGTTAAGGGAAATTAAATACACACACTGCTACACTACACTGCATCATTATGTAACGATCGGCCTTATCGGTAGATGTTACTTAAAGATGTGATTTAAAAGGGGTAAAATTATGCTGTGTGAGATAAAATAAGTGTTTTAAAAAGATGAGACAATGACAAAAAGTAAACTGAATGAATAAGTGTATTAACACAAAGCACAAGGAAATAAAACAACACAATAAAACCAGAATAACTTAGGCACAGAGTCCTTTGGTTCCATACCATAAAACAGTCCTTAAGAAATCCAGCGTGTTGAAAGTTCCAAGTAAAAGTGTCCACCAGTGTATATACAGTACAGTCCATAGAAGTGTAATCCAATAAAAGTGATGCTGGAATGGCAAGTCCTTAAAAAGAAACTCCTCAATCCAACAATTGTAGTCAATGACCAAACACTGGATTGTGGAGTTGTTTTATGGACTTACCATTCCAGTTTCACACATCTTGGAATATCACTTTCATGGACTGTATATACGCCAATGGACACTTTTAACTTGGAACTACCACCTACTAGGATTCTTAAGGACTGTTTTAGGGTATGATTTAAATGGACAATCTGCTTTTAACAGCCTAAGTTATTCTGGTTTTATTGTGTTGTTTTAGTTCCTTGTGAAATTGTAAATACACTTATGTATTCACTTTACTTTTTTGTCATTGTCTCATCCTTTTAAAACGCTTATTTTAAGCTCACACAGTATAATCTGACCCCATTTTAAATCAGTGTAACATCTTCTGATAAGGCCGATTGTTATAATTATACAAACAGACTAACGTTAGTCTGAAGAGGACAGTTACCAGGTGCATATAACAGAATGTCTGTGGACTCCTCCTCTTTAGTAACTTCATCATTTGATGCTTCATCTCTGGCCAAAGTTTCAAATTTCTGTGCCGAATACACACTTCCGGGTTTCTTGCAAGTTTCGGAAAGTTTTTTTTCGATCATGACTCTTCAGGACATCCTGAAGGGTGGAACTCCTTGTATGGGCATTTCTCCCGAAAGAGCGCGCCCGCACAGACATCAGCCAGAGCGTGGCCATCAACGTGCTTCATTTGGCTGCACTGCTGCATGAGACTCACTCGGGAAGAATGTCTGTAAAGAAGTGTGGTTTTGGTTGTAAGGCAAAGATAAAATTGCTCAGCTTCCAGAAGAACCCAGCGTTACGTGAACAGTAGATGCAGTTTCTTATCCGGGGCAGAAACGGAGTTTTGCAAGTGTGTTTGTTGATGAACTTTTTATAAACAAGGCCCAGTTCGACGCTGGATTTGCACATTGATACTAAAAGATGGAGCGGCCCCAGCTATAAAACATCCGGCTCATGATTCAGAACTGCAGATGGTAAGTGAAACGGCATCAAATGTCTGTGTTTTGTTGGCAATCAGTGTACAAGTTCTCGTCAATCTTTTGCTCCGCCCACGGCGCGTCTCCAGGAGCTCGGCTGTTTTTCAGAAAGAATCGTAAATCTGTACCTTTTTTTTGTAAAATGATAAAACTAAAGACTTTTTAAAGATATGAAGGATGCAGTTTTACTCTATAGGATTAACATGAGATTGGGTGTTACTGTGTGTTATGCCCCCTTTAACATAAGAGAAAGACACGTCTTTTTAGCTTGCTGCAATAAATCACTATTTTTCTGCACTAAACAAGTGAATTTTGCTAAGATATTTTATAGAATAATAATTGAATGAAAAACTATTTTTCAAATTTCCTAAAAGCATCCCAGTGTGACATCCAATGGGTTTGCCTAGATTGCATCACATTTAAAGTGAGTCAGATTTACCTATTCAGCTTTGATACTTTTAGCCAGTAACTGTAGACATGATGCTATTTTCTTTTTTTACTCATTTATGGCTCAGACATTGACATTGGTCATGCACTAACTGAGCAACTACCATTAAGATGAAAGGAAATGTTAACCATATAACTTTCTCCAGGTTTTATAGACTCTTTGGTCAGGTCAACAGCACAGCAGATCTGAAGCAGTGTTGCATTTATATAAAACCAAACCTCTTGGTTCCTTAAAAGCATTGCTTTTTACTTTTATCAGGGCATTTCTAGTTTGTTTTTATTCTAGTTGCATGTGCATTTGAGTGCACCGTTAGCATGCATATTACCAGCATAAGGTCATCATGCGTGCATGGATGCATTTATTTGAGTTTACTGTAGGCGTGTTTATATGTTTTTGTTGGCCTGTTATCTCCTACACGCAGCATTCGCCGATTGGCTTCCTACCCCTGCCTTTGAATAGCATTGACCTCTGTCATGACCTCCAGCCGGACCTCATCTCTCCCTCTCTGCTTCTCTGCTATTTCTATATGTGTGTTTGCAGGAAAAGAAAAAGAGAGGGGGATTGTGTTGTCCAGCTGAGAAAGGTTTAATAGAGGGGGTCATCGGGCGGGTGGGTCACTTATAAAGCCACGAGTCCAGCCGGGCTGAACAATGCATAACCCATACGACCTCTGACCTGCCACATGTGCTCCATTTCTGCAGCTGTAGAACAAAAGGTGTCATAAAAAAAGATCCAATCCATGATCCTACATAACCTTTGTGAGCAATGCATTACCGTAATCAAATGATTATTCATGTAATGAAGTAACGTAAGATAAATACTCATTTTCAGTAGCAGTGCTAGTTGCATGTTCCCATGAGTTAGTACAGATATAATTACCAGGACATTGAACTTATTTACGACATCTGTTTAGTGTGTAATGCAAAAAAAAAAAGAAAAAAAAAGAAAAAACCTACTTAATTTGAAATGTTTGTTTTTCATCAGAATGTAAGCCATTTGCATGTTACCATTTATCATCATTATGTTACAATTGGTTACATAGACAACAAACAAACAAACAAAATCAAATCCCTGCACTTTCTGTTCAGTCCCATTATGGGGTTGACTCTTCTTCTTTTGAAAATTATATTTCAGTAAGCAACATCATGATTTCTTTTTAACCTCTTTGTTAAAGTTAATAGTAAATTTTCAGTATCCTTCCTTAGTATTTCTGTCTTCCTTAAGTACTCTGGCCTCAGGGTTCAGCAGTTCAATTTGTTATGTAAAATTGTCAGTTATCTTTTTTCTTTAAACAAATAAATCAACAAGTCAACAAACATGGGTTGAATCATGTAATGCTTTCAGTTCAGTTATGTCACACTTCATGCAAGCATTGAAGAATGCAATAGTATAATTCACAATAACAGTCTTTATTTAACATAAACGCAGAGGGAAACAACTCAGAACGAACAAGAAGCACAGAATGAAGACGTTAGACTGGATGAGGAACTCTTAAATACATAGGATAATTAACAACAGGTGCAGGAAAACTAATTAACTAAACAAGGAAAGGAAAAAGGCCATATAAGGAGAAACAGGAACTAAAGCAGAAGTAAAACACGGAACACAGAGTCTTAACACAGAGTTTTAATAATGAATATAGAAAGAAAAAAGAACAGCACACTGTTATAACAGTCCTCTGTTTTATCAAGAATCAATAACAATGCTGTAATTTTATTTAGAATTGGGGATAATACTGTTTGGAACCAGCCAGTGGAGAACTTAGATTTGTTAATTTGTCAACTTATATTTGCTTGTTCAATTTAACGTTTATTAGCAAACATTAGTGAAAGTACTCTAATTAGTAGCCTAATAACTGATTGCTATTTTGGAAGAATTTCCCAAATACTAATCACAATGATGCATGATCCTCAAGATGACTGAAACCCCATAATCAAATTAGTTTTAAAAATCCTGATTAAATGTTCCATTGAGTTTTAATTACGTTCCATTATGTTTTAATTATTAATCCTCTCTGTCCACCATCTCTAATGATGAAGTATACAGTCCAGAAGATCCTATTTAATGCAATTGTTTCATTGCAAATTGCAAATATCATTCATAACATGAAAAATTTCCATAATGGATAAATATACATTTAACGGTCCCACTTTACATAGGTGGCCTTAACTACTACATACTTACATTTAAATTTAGAATTTGGTACAATATATTTTTAAAACCTTTATTTGTAATTCATTTCTGTAATTACCACTGTTGACCCATCCCTTACACCCTAACCCACCCTTAAACCTACCCATACCACCAAACCTGTCCCTAACCTTACCCATATCCCACCGTGTTTTGCAATGCAATATCACCACATTATGTACATTGTACTTATTTTTTGATGTAAGTACAAAGGAGTTAAGACCACCTAATATAAAGTGTGATACAATTAACATTTAGTGTTCCCCCAGCATGCACTGTTCCTGGGTTACTTGTTCAGATGCAGAAGATGAAAGGTGGACTTCATTTTAAGTGAAATATATTTCATAACTTGATCTGTTATAGACATGATATAGACATTGATATCTGAACAAAAGTCAAAAATGGTATAACATACTGTGTAACTGTGTAATGCTAAAGACACAGTTTTATTTTCTTTACTTTATTTTTCTTTAGAACAGCATGGAACCGAGTGAAAATGGCATACAAACCTATGGTGCAAATTACAAAGATGGGCTGCCTCATCTAGGATGAGCTTCTGCGGATGATGATGGCCAGTCCTCAGGGGCTGATTGGGGCAGTGCTGAATTGATCTGTGTGTGAAAGAGAGCACTGTCACACAACTGCAGATCTGTTGAGCCACTAACATGACTCTGAGAGTGTCAGCAGCTGAAGGGAGAGATGCACGCTGCATTTGGTGATTTAACTGTGTCTGTGCATATGCGCTAGCATGTTTGTGTTGATAGTGCTTTCTCTCTCTCTCTCTCTCTCTCTCTCTCTCTCTCTCTCTCTCTCTCTCTGTGTGTGTGTGTGTGTGTGTGTGTGTGTGTGTGTGTGTGTGTGTGTGTGTGTGTGTGTGTGTGTGTGTGTGTGTGTGTGTGTGTGTGTGTGTGTGTGTGACCGCACTGTTGATTTGTGCTTTGAACCTGCAAATCCACCTACCGGGAAGGTGAGGTGAGAGAAATGGCAGGTTTTAGGACACTGAATCACCTTGACAGTTGCATGCACTCTGCTAAGAATTGCACAACTACACACACACACACACACACACACACACACACACACACACACTGCACTTTTGTCTTAAATGCATTACAGAATTCTGCATTCACTATTACAATAGCTTTCTATCTACTGGAAAAGTGGAAGCTAAGTAGTAGTTTTTTTTTAAGTCATTGCACTAATGAATGAGGTAACACTTCACAATAAGGTTCATTAGTCAACTACATTATTTAACTAGGAAAGAACAATACTTCTACAGCATCTATTGATCTTAGTTGATGTTAACTTCAGCATTTACTAATGCATTATTAAAATCACAAGTTGCGTTTGTTAATATTAGTTAATACACTGTGAACTAACGAACTATAATTATAATATAATAATAAACAACTCTATTTTTACTAACTAACATTAACAAAGATTTAAAAAATAGTATAAAACATGTATTGTTCATTGTTTATTCATGTTAGTTAATACGTATATAAACTGTTAACAAATGGCATTTACGTTAGTTTCTTTTTATTAAAAGTAATGCGTTACATTAATTTTGCGTTACTTTTGCATTACTTTTTAAATCTGGACAGGGCTTGCTTTTTTGTTTTTAATAGAAAATATAATATAAATATGCAATTATAATTGTTAATATAAAAAGCCCTTTCACACTAAAAACTGAAATAAATAAGCCTACAGCTGAAGGAAAAGTAAAGTCACGTCTGTACAGTAGAACTGTAGGAGAAGGAAGTTCAACACTCTTCCGCAATGAGAAAAATGAAGCACAAATGTAAGTTAATCTAAAGTAAGTTTTGCTCATTGGTATGTTTGAATTGTATCAACAAAGGTCAGCAGCAAAGACATTGGTTAATAAAATGAGTTTAAATACATGAAGGAAACAAAAAGTAACTGGCATTACCTTTTTTTAAAAAAAAGTACATGTAACTCAGATATTTTATCATCAATGAAAAAGTAATGTGTTACTTGAAAAAAGTAATCTGATTACATAACTTGCGTTACACTGTAGATACATAATACTAGGCAAAATGCTTCATTAAAAAATAATTTTAGATTACATTTGGATCATATGTTTTTCAAACTATTTGCTCTGCAAATTCACAGGTTTAAGTGTGGCTGAAGTGTGTAAATGTTTTATGGCATCGCCGTAAGAATACAAAACACTCAGTACGTCAGTACTCTATAATCAAACATTGATACTGCAGTGTCCTGAGCAGTGATTTTATGTGCAGTCCATCATTGCAGGTTGTACAGGCTGTTATTCATGCTGCATCCTGCTGATTTCTCCTCCGAGATGCAAGTCAATTCGTCTCTCTCTAACCACCTTTAAAATGCTCCGACGTTTTCCAGCGTGGCAGCTGCGTTTATTTGTGACGGGGTCAGAAAACATCTTTAGCCGAGTTCAAATGGCGGCAAAATGAGGACGGCGTAAAAGCATCTTTATCCAGGAACGATTACAGATATTATTGACTGAAATAAATCCCAAATCACAACTGATGTGGTTGGAACTGCCCCCAAAGGACCCTCCTGAAATGGCTGCCACAATTAACCATCACAAATGCACCTGTTTAACTGAAGAGGGCTGGTTACCCACAATGCATCACCATAATCCTCTGTCTAATGACGTTCTCTCTGAGGAGCTTTTACGAAGACTCTAATGAAGAGATAACCAACACGGCTCACGGGAATACGGCCACCATTATCGCTCCAGGTAGAGGAGAAAACACGGATCTCAGCATTTACTGATTTTATCATTTGTAATTTCGGCGCTATTTTAAGTTGCTGTCACATGAGAGCCGCTAAATGAACCATGGGCATGTCCAGTGCCCTTGACTGCCTGTGTGATGGATGGGCCTGTCAGCCAATGACAGTGGCCAGACAATTTCCTGAGATGTTTTTGGAGGGCTATTTTGCAGTGACACAGGGGCAATGGGGCATGTTATTGGGCAAAGACGAGGAGTGGGACTGTCATGCTCCCCTTTCACACAAGCCATTGCGAACACAAACCTCTCTGGACGCAGCGCTACCGGAGTCAGTCGTCACGGGGAGACCACCATAGGGTTTAAATATTGTATTTCTGAGCTCCTACTGTTGTCCTGCTTATGACATTCATTATGACGGTTCAGCTGGATCTCTGGATTTGATAGATGTGTTGGCTATGTTTTAAAGGTCTTTCTCCTGTCTAGGGAAAACACAGCAATACTTCCACAGTCTGACTTTTTCTGAAGAAAGTGCAGCTTCACCATACACTAATGGCTGCCAAAATGTTGGAGTTTTCCCAGCAACTTTTCCAGCATCTGCAAATCTGTTGCTTGCTCTACATCATCAGGGGTGCCCAACCCTGTTCCTGGAGATCTACCTACCTGCAGACTTTAGTTCTAGCCCCGCTCCAACACAGCTGTCTGTAATTATCAAGTGCTACCTAAGAGATGAATTAGCTGGTTCAGGTGTGTTTGATCAGGGTAGATCTCCAGGAACAGGGTTGGGCACCCCTGCCATACATCCACAGTAGGGTGTTCTGGGTGGTCACTAGGGTGTTTCTCTGAGGTTGCTAGGGTATTGTGGGTAGTTACTAGGATGATGCTCGGTGGTTGCAAAGGTACTGTTTACTGTCTCGAGCCTAAAGAACCTTAAGCCTCTATGACAGTGGTCTCAAACTCAATTCCTGGAGGGCCACAGCTCTGCACAGTTTAGCTCCAACCAGCTCCAACTCACACCTGCTTAGAAGTTTCTAGTTACCCTGAAGAGCTTGATTAGCTCAATCAGGTGTCTTTGATTAGGGTTGGAGCTAAACTGTGCAGAGCTGTGGCCCTCCAGGAATTGAGTTTGAGACCAGTGCTCTATGATGTTCTGTTTTATTTTTCTAACTAGACTTTTTTTTTTAATTAGCGATTTCATTGTTGACCCAAAACTTCCAACATTGGTTAAGTAGTGGAAGTGGGCATGTCAGTCCACTTCATTTGGAATCAGCCATCTTTTATCATGCTTAAATAGAAAATACAGTGCCTCACACCAAATCATTTGTAGGTGTGTTGGATAAAGGTCCAATATAAGCATGAAAAAGTCCTGCAAACTTACTATTAACTGTTAATTTTGTCTCAATAAACTCCTTATTTGATGCCTAAGTAATAGTAAAGTATTTGTTAAGTTTACAGAGAGGGGAAAAAATGTTTAATCTCCTGCTGATTTTGTACATTTGCCCACTGACAAAGAAATGATCAGTCTATAATTTTAATGGTTTATTTGAACAGTAAGAGACAGAATAACAACAACAACAACAACAACAAAACACATTTCAAAAAAAGTTATAAATTGATTTGCATTTTAATGAGTAAAATAAGTATTTAATCCCCTATCAATTACAAGATTTCTGTCTCCCAGGTGTCTTTTATAAACTGAGATTAGGAGCACTCTCTTAAAGGGAGATACCTGTGTAAAAGACACCTTTCCACAGAAACAATAAATCAGATTCCAAACTCTCCACCATGGCCAAGACCAAAGAGCTGTCCAAGGATGTCAGGGACAAGATTGTAGACCTACACAAGACTGGAATGGGCTACAAGACCATCGTCAAGCAGCTTGGTGAGAAGGAGACAACAGTTGGTGCGATTATTCACAAATGGAAGAAACACTAAATAACTGTCCATCTCCCTCGCTCTGGAGCTCCATGTGAGATCTCACCTTGTGGAGTTTCAATGATCATGAGAACGATGAGGAATCAGCCCAGAACTACACGAGAGGATCTCGTCAATGATCAAGGCAGCTGGGACCATAGTCACCAAGAAAACAATTGGTAACACACTACGCCGTGAAGGACTGAAATCTCCGTGTTTGGAGGAGGAGGAATGCTGCCTATGACCCAAAGAACACCATCCCCACTGTCAAACATGGAGCTGGAAGCATTATGCTTTGGGGGTGTGTTTCTGCTAAGGGGACAGGACAACTGCACCACATCAAAGGGACGATGGATGGGGACGTTTACTGTCAAATCTTGAGTGAGAACCATTAAAAATGGGTGGTGGATGTGTATTCCAGCCTGACAATGACCCAAAACACACAACCAAGGCAACAAAGAAGTGGCTCAAGAAGAAGCACATGAAGGTCCTGGAGTTATTATTCTGTCTCTCACTGTTCAAATAAACCTACCATTAAATGGTAGGTAGATGAAAGGTGAGAATTGGTACCCAAACTAAAGTGTTATTGGAAAAATATTTATAGTTATATAGCTATATATAAATATATAAACATATACATGAGCCTCCAATACTATAACTATGTTGTACATATAAACATACTTGTGTGTGTGCGGCTGGGCAGCATGAGGAGGGATCGATCAGCGGAGGTGACAGCAATGCCTCGTGGTCAGACAGGGACAAGGGGCTATAGGATGAGGGTAGTGTTGCTGGCCTCTAGAGATCCAGGTAAAAACTGTGGACATCTGGAATCTCACTTAAGACATGAGAGCACTCCATATACCATCGCAACCTTAAACCAGTCACCCCACACTTGGGAGAACAAGAGAGATACACAAAAGACTGAGAGACTGAGAAAGATCTGGAGATACCAGACAACTGAGGTAAACATCTGTTCAATGGCCAATGTTTAACAAGTCCTCAATGGTTTATTTGACCAAGCAAACCCTTTAAGTGGACCGAAAAGTGAAAAGTGAATAAAGACCCATTCATAATGTCCTTGAAAATGAAGTCACATCTCATTTTGGTCCACTTCAGTTGTGAGACAGCCTCAGCCTACTTTCTACTTACAATTTACAATTAAATGTAATATAATGTTGATGGTCATGTGAATGATTAAATATTTACAATTATGGCTGTCAGAATGAACTTGGTAATTAAATGTTGGTCAAAACTGAAATTGGCTCTTGATTTGGTTTGATGCAGTTGAATAATGTTAGTAGTAACAAGACTTTAAGAAATGCTTCAGATCAGCTTTTGCCTATAGAGTCGTGTGTGTGTGTGTATGTGTGTGTGTGTGTGTGTGTGTGTGTGTGTGTGTGTGTGTGTGTGTGTGTGTGTGTGTGTGTGTGTGTGTGTGTGTGTGTGTGTGTGTGTGTGTGTGTGTGTGTGCGGTCGGGTCCATAAGGTCCTGCATGTGAGAAAAAAAAAGAGTTTTAAATCTGTCTCATGTCAAGGTCATGTCTTTTATTGGATGAGTTTGTGTGAGAGAGCTGTCCAGCATTGTGGTGTAGTGTATTCCTGGCCTTCAGTGAGTCCTGTGATCTGGGAGTAAATTACTGCTCAGTTTTTATGTGTTTCACCTTGGCTCAGGAAGAACATCTCTTGACTTCACACTTGAAAGAAGACTTTCAAAAGCACTCCAGGTGCTTTATAATTTTGCCTTTCTTGATTGTGAAATTTGGACGGTTCAATAAAGTTCAGCATGTGGTCTCATCTGAGAGCAGCGGGCTACCTATTTTACTTTATTTATACGTGGAATAAAATATTCTTTAATGCACTATGTATGGAGCTGTACTGTAGCAAACTTAAGTTGAATCCAAAATGATGGACAGAGCTGAGCTTTGTTCCATGTGAGCTGCTGATCTCGACAGCATTTTAAAATACAGACTTCCAGCACAAAAGCAGCAGCATTGTATTGACTTCTAAGATACAGCGTGTGCTGTAGTTCTGACCAAATTCCAAGGCAGCATCACATGATGCATCATTTGTAATCCCAGGATATTGACTGTTTAAATGTTTAAATGCAATTTTTTTGTGCAGTATAGAGTATTGCATGTTTAGTTTATCAGCATCAACATTATGCATAACATACTTAACTCTGGCTGTTAACAAAAAGCTTAAATTATTATTTGTGATCTTTTTAGGTTAAGATACTGGGATGGCAGTTTATGTTAACCACTATTTTATATTAGCTTTTATATGATTACTAGTGCTCACCAAATATGGCCAAATATCACTTAAAAGGATTTTTATTGATTGATTATTTAAGCAGCACTGAATGTTTTGAGGAAAAATGAATTAAAAAAGACAGGTGAAGACAATGAGATACTCCACCTCCAAGGGACATATCTGAGATTTTCTGAAGGATATGATATTTTCAGTGCAAATACAGTGTGGAGTACATCAGTCCAATTCATGAAAATTCAACAGAGGCTTTGAAACATGCATAAATAGCACAGAGTTTGTATGGATGTCTGAAGGATGTTTGTGGATGTACATATTTTGTACATAAAGTCGAGTTTTACTTGAAGAAATTATAACAGAAATATATTGCTATTATATGCTAAAATGTACTTCTCAAAGAAATAATAATATTTTCTCAAAGAAATATCATACATCCAATATATTTTTTATTCATGTTTTAATTTACAAGTTTTGTTGTGCAAAATTTTGACCAAAAAAAAATAATTGTTATAAAAAATGCAATGTCTTATATTTTTATTAGATTACATTTTAAAAGCTTGTTTTATTAATTCATTTCTTATACCATTTTTGATGATAATTGACCCTGGACCACAAAACCAGTCCTTTTTTGTAATGGACATGTGGTTTGTTAGGATAGGACAATAAAATAATAATACATATTTAAAAAAAAAATAAAAAAAAAAAATATTGAGAAAATTGCCGGATGAAATTTACAAAATATCTTCATGCAACATGATCTTTTCTTAATATCCTAAAGATTTTTGGCATAAAATAATAATAAAAAAAATGTATTGTTGGTTATTTCTACAAATATAGCTGTGCCACTTATGACTCATTTTGTGGCCCAGGGTAATTATGTTACCTTTGCTTTTTTTTTTTTTTTGCTTAGAAAATATTATGGATTTTGTCATTGGAGTCTCCCGAAACAATTGTTTGATAGGTTTATATGTAAGTAGATGCACAAGCTTCAGTCTATGTAGACAGCTCCACATCTGGCACTAAGTTTTTTGTAGAGTCTGTGATTCTTCCACAAAAAACCCCACACACACACATAAAAACAGAATGTCCGAATGCTTTTTTTCTGAGAGGTTTTACAGTCTTCCCAGAGGATCTCATTGGTGTAAGGCACTAGTCCAGTGCAGGAGAAAGGGAAGAGATCAGGACTGACCTTCAGGATCAGATGGGGGGCTGGGAAAGGACCTGTCTCCATTCTGCAATTAATACACAGTGTTTTTAGCGCTGTCATGTCAGCGTTGTCCCCAGGGCCAAAAGCACTGAGCAGGACTTTCATATTACGCTACATACTTCTGCTCTCTCTGAAAGGTCACGGATCTGATCTGTATTCAGAAAGCTTTAGATCTCGGAGCTGCCACCGTAAACTGCAGAAAGCGAATCTGCCGCGTGAGGTGGAGGACGAGAGGGCGTTTGTGTCAAGTGTGAGGTCAACAGCATTTAAGACTCTAAAAATGGACGTGATGCGAGGAGAGCCACGGAAAATACAGAGATAGAGAGCGAATAGAGCTCACCTGCAACTCACTTGACTAACAGTCCTTTTTCAATTTTGACCCTTTTAATTAATTGTAGAAGAGGTTCACTGCTTTCAGACTTGAATGAAAGACTGTGAGTGCTACATAAATAACAAGTACTTTTGAACAGACCAAACAAATATTTAACAGGTCTGAATAGAATGCAGCATATGGCATATTCCTTTTATGAAGGTGTCAAAGTCACCGCTTGATAATTCTCATTTTTGACCTTTTTCATCCATCAATGAATCATGTACAGTAAGACCAGCAATGTCCATTAACACTTTTTAAATGGTTTAATAGAGGTATGCATTGTATTTGATTGATCCATCTTTATGATTTTTCAATTGAGAGTCAAGTCAGCTTTATTTGTGCAGTGCTTTATACAGTAAAGAGTGTTTCAAAGCAGCTTCACAGTATTAAACAGGAATGTAACAATCAATTAAGAAAACCTAGAAGATATATAAGGCAAAATTCTGCTATAAAGCAGCTGCAGTGAGAAAATAGCATCATTCAGCTCAAGACAGTTCATTAATGGTTCAGTTCAGTTCAATAACTGTCTAAAGTTGAATTCAGCAAAAAGCCACTGACCAAATTCACCAATTATGAACAGATTAGATTCATCTATAAAGCAGAAGACAATTGTCATGACTCTGGGCTGCGGGTTTTCCCACAGCCACCTGAGGTCGCTGTTTCCCTTCATCTTGCACTGCACTTCCCTGATTGTCTACACCTGTCTTGTTGTCGTTGATTATGACACTCGTTTCCTCCACAGCTGTTCACTATCACCACAGACTTTATAATCTCCACTCTCCCACCACTCTTGTGAGTCTGCATTGTATCCTGTATCCAGTACTGTCTGTCTCTGTGTTCCCGGATCCTGTCTCCAAAACCAGGTCTAGGAGACAGGATCAAAAATGATCTGATATTTTCTAAATATATTGACAATTTATATACTTTTTAACCTCAGTTGCTCATCTGGCTCTGCATGTACAGTACTCTGTGTATTCCAGTTCAAGACAGTTAGGGTATGTCTAAAAACTCCCATCTAATTTCCCCCTGCAACTTTAAAATCGTCCTACATCGCTGCAGAAGTACCGACCCAGTGTTTACAAAGTGAACATGCAAAGAAGATCAAACACCCTTTACAAAAAAAGATAAAACAACAATGATTTTGAAGTTTGAGGAGAAAATAAGATGGGAGTTTTTCACCATACCCTAACTGCACTGAACTGGAATACACAGAGTTCATGCAGAGCTAGACAAGACAAGCGTTTGAAGTTAAAACGTATATAAATTGTACTTTTTTTTTTTTTTTGCTAGATAAGACTCTTATTTCTCAGCTGGGATCATTTAGAGCCCTTCGAAGCTGTATTTAAACAGTTGAGCACCATTGAAGTCCACTGTATGGAGAGAAATCTTGAAATGTTTTCCTCAAAAAACAAACAAACAAAAAAACATAATTTCTTTAAGACTGAGGAAAGAAAGTGAACTACTCTTTTAAATAAGCCACCTATTGTGACCAAAGTCTGGTTCGTATTGTTTAATAAGTTAAAAATTTTTGTTACATAACAAATCATTCTATGACACATGCACATGAAGGATTGGGTCGAGCTTTAGTGTCATAATCTAATTCTTGACAGTCAAAGGAGAAATACATGCCCACACACTCATAACAGAGTTACACAGCAGCTCCGACTGTCTTAATTCAATACACATTACATCGACCTGGGGACACCGCGGAACCTGGAGCAATTACAGGATTGCTTGTGCAAAATCCAGTGGGCGAAATATACACTTGACTGTCATCAAAGTGGATTAGAAAGGATTATAGTCTGCAACGCAATAAAATCAGATGAACTACAGTGCTCAAATTATGTATGTTAAGAAAAAAGCCATGTGCTTGCAAAAAACAGTACAGCTAAACATATGAAAAAAGATATTTTTCTCACACACTGAAAACTTCATAACAAATTCTGCTAGATCTGACAATCATTTCATGTCTGGTTTTTTTTTTTTTCGTTAAAGCAGAACTCATTATAAAAAGCAATGCTTTCATGTTCTTTGTGTTTGTCATCAATTTAATATCAGTTAAAAAATTGAACACGCCTAGTCATTTATTATTCCTTTTTCCCCATTGTACAACAATAGTAAAATGCTATGAAATACTATGAAGTAGTAAAACTAAGATGGATGTACTGTATGGGAATGTGTACTGACTTATGTTTCATATGCTTCAAAGTGGCCTGGTCAATATTTCAGAGCATTCGTTCTGTCAATCAACATTACAAGGTAATTCCTGGGATGCATTTTAACTGTACTGTACTTTTGGGGTGCTTTTCCTCCAATGATGTGCTTTAGGACATTTAAATAAATAAATACATTTTATTATTTTTATATTTTAATAGGTTGTCATGTCTCACAGGGACGCTACAATTTAAGAGGAATCCAAACTCTGTGCAGTTTCTTCAAGGTTGCTCTCAGATAAACACCCTGCAGTCAAATTACAGATCACACCCCCTTCTCTCTCTGTGTGTCTTGGTTGAGGATTGATGCTGGTTGTCCTTTAAGACTAAAACTGCCTTTTTTATTCATCTCACTACAGGCCATGACCTCTCTCATGGTGTGCTGTAAAAAGGTTAATCAGGAGTTGAGACATTAATGTACACACACACACACACACACACACACACACACACACACACACACACACACACACACACACACACACACACACACACACACACACATGTTGGGTTTACATGTTTTATGGGGACATTCCATAGGCGTAATGGTTTTTATACTGTACAAACCGTATTTTCTATGGCCCTACACCTACCCTACACCTAAACCTAGCCCTCACAGGAGATTGTGCACACTTTTACTTCATCAAAAAAACTCATTGTGCATGATTTATAAGCCTGTTTCCTCATGGGGACCTGAGAAATGTCCCCACAAGGTCAAAATCTACTGGTATTCCTATCCTGGGGACATTTGGTCCCCACAACGTGATGAATACCAGGTACACACACACACACACACACACACACACACACACACACACACACACACACACACACACACACACAGATTGCGTTAATGAGCATGTAGGAGTGTGTGTGCCAGGGCCTGGTGACCTCAGCATGTCCAGCTGCTGTTGGGGGCTCCGATGGAGGCAGATAATAGCTGGAGAACTCAGCTGGGCAGCAGGGGCATAGTGCATTAAAAAAAAAAAATCAAGCTTTAGAAATCAGTGTCGGGTTGGTTAGTTGGTCCACCAGGAGGTAGCTGGTTAAGATGGTCAAAGTTCCCCTGAATTAGCAGGGTGTTGCTGGTTAATCCAGTCAGCTATTGTGTTTTGCTTAACTGATGGGGGCCTGCTTATCTGGAAAAAGCAGTAAATCCCTATAGAATTTAATAGAGTGTGATTTTAATGAAGAGTAAGGGGCACAAACTAATGCACAAACTAATGAAGGGGTTAAAGGGTTAAATATTTCCACACATGTTAGCATAACCAAATTTTATAGGATTTACTAGTGGCCATATCAACACTACCCTTACGAAAAAGAAGTTTATTCAGGTGTGCTTAGTATACTTCTTTTAAACTTTAAAATAGGAAAGTATACTTTTAGTATACTTTTTATGTACTTCTCAGAAATGTGCTTTATATACTTCTCAGAAATATATATTTAAAAGACATTTAAGTATACTTGACTTAAACTTTGAAAAAGTCTAAGTATCTTTGAGCTCTACTTGTGCTCTGAGAATCTGTGTTTTCATTGTTATACTCTAGGGGCGCTATTGCACATCTTCTGAACAGAATTTCCAAAACACAAGTGAAGAAGAAACCGAAACAACAGATGCTTCCACATGTAATCTAACACAATCATCAGACATAAAACAGCATCAAAACCATAGATATGGAAAACTGTGTGACGTTATGGAATAAAATGTCCACCCATGAAGAGGAAATAATGACTGTCAAACTTTGGGCTGTTGATCAACTCCATCTACGTTTGAATTATCATCAATAGTCTTTTTTGTTTAGCTTTTTGTTTAAAATGTTGTTTATTTATTTATTTATTTATTTATTTATTTATTTATTTTTTATTTATGGAACTTACCCACATTCAAGTGTTTATAAAAAAAACAATGCATGAAGCTAGAATAAAATGTTCTTGTTTACAAGCAGATACTCTGTTCTTTATTTTGATGTTTTGTTCAGATATTCATATAATAAAATATATACAAATTAATACCTACATAGGGACATAGTAGTATACTTAAAGTATGATGTAAAGTTCACTTAAAGAAAACTTACGAGTATACTTGCAGTATAAAACTACTAAACTAGTAGTTTAGTGAGACTATACTTCAAAGTGTACTAAAACTGCATAAAAAAGTATTTAATTAGTAAACTATCAGTATACCTATAAGTTCACTTTTAGTATACTTGCAGTACAAACTGAAAACATAGATGTAAACTAGTTGTGTACTCAAAGGTTACTACTGTTATACTTAGAGTATTCTTTTATATACTAGAAAGTGGGCCAATTTAGTCCCAAGGAGTATTGAATTAGTACACTTAAAAGTATACTACTAGTACACTGATATTTGTATACTGACTCCATAAAGTAAACTTAAAAATATACTTGAACTTTACTTAAGCATACTTAATAAAATAAACTTGAATTATACTTCTTTTTGGTAAGGGTTATGTGTTTTAGGTTTGTTTGTTAGTGGGTTACTGAAATAAAAACTTTCCGCAGTCACTTCATGACAGAGTCCAGCTGATGGGTTGCTAGAATAGCTGGTTTTGCTATGACGCACAGACATGAGGTGCACTAATTTGGCTCTAGAACTGCTAACCAGCAGACTAAACCAACCAGAAACCATCACGAGCTGAGGTCTAATCCTTCATGACTGCTTTAGACCTGTGGAGATGGAGCTGGCTGTCAGTCTGTGCTGTACCGTGACCACAGATGGCGGTTCAAGGAAGAAAGAAAGAAAGAAAGAAAGAGAGAGAGAGTAAAGTGAGTCAAAGGGAGCAAGATAGACAGCCAGGGGTCAGTATATCAGCATGGCCGTTCTTTCTTTCCCTGTGGTGGTCAAATGTGGAGAGAGAAGCCCTTTTTGTCCCTCTCAATGGGGGATCCATTCTGCCTCTCATCCTGAGTGCACCTGCTCTGGCTGTCACAGCGGTTTGCTCACAGCTCACTCTCGCCTCATCCCTGGCTTTACCTCAACACTTTAGAGGAAACAATAGCTCTGATTTGCTCAAGTCGCTAGATTTGATTTTACATCCTATTTATACACTAGGAATTTAGCTGAGATATGTCATAATCATAACAGAAAAGTCATTTTTGAGAGTGGTGCACCCAGAAGTCATAATCGTAATAGAAAACTATTTCTCAAGAGTATCCTAGCCAATCCTGTTAGTAAATACCCTTAAGTTTTACATAGCCATTTCTAAGAAAACAGAAGATCACCCAAACAAGCTCACATTGAAGCGTTTCCTTCACAAACCACCTGCCTGTCAGAGTGATTACACAGTTCTGAACATCTTTCATTTAAAGGCGATACACAAACACACATAACACATTTGGTCTTGGTAGCTTATCACTGTACAAAACAATAGTGATTTTAATGGTAAAAGGCTGCAAAAATGCTACGGTAAAAGCCTGTTAAGTGGTTAAAGATACGTTTTCTTATTATATAGGCCTATGGTAAAAAAAAAAAAGGAAGGAATGTAAGGAATCTAATGCAACATTTTGAATGTACAGTTTTTGGTTAAAATGAAAAATAATAATCTTGATTGGCAGATTTTCCCATGTAACAATTCACATTTTATGTTTTTCATTGAAATATTGAATGTTTTGTCTTCGACTTAGACTGCTGTATGTACCCTAGTAAATAAAGGAATAGATTTGAAATGCATTTATTTTATTTTAAGTATAGTTCATGTCTATTAACATGTTTACTGAGAATTTGTTATTCAACTTTATTTGGAGTTACTTGTGGAGGGCTTTACAAAGGGCTTAATATCATTTAATTCATAGTGTCTAGCTCATATGTAACACATCTAAAAGGGGATTTTGGGTATCTCATTTTGTCACTCGATAAAACCATGTTTTTTTTTGTTTGTTTTTTTTTTTACCAATTTTGGGGGAATGTAAAGTTGGTCAAAGTGAAAAAGAATAATATTGATTGGCAGATTTTCCCATGTGACAATTCACATTTGATAGCTTTTGATTGTAATTTTGAATGTTTTGTCTTAGACTTAGACTGCTGTACGTACCCTAGTAAAAAAAAGTAATACATTTGAAATGCATTTATTTTATATTAAGTATAGTACAAGTCTATTAACATGTTTACTGACAATTTGCTCGAGACTTACTGATATAAAAATTGTAATTCAACTTTATTTGGAGTACTACAACTTTCTTAATATTAAGCCTAAAATATGTTTCAATGTGACTGTTAATTAGGATTGTATACTCTTTAACTAATATCAGTCTTTAAATGCAAAATACTTAAAGTGTACCTGTACTTGCAATAATTTCTCTTTATCACAATCAAATATACTTAAGTATATCTTTAGTTGGACGTCAGCACTACTTTTACAATTAAACTGCATTAAGTGCACAATTAGTCCAGTTTAGCAAACTTTAAATATACCAGTTTAGTATGCTGAAAGCACAATTTGGGGGCATTTTTTATTAAATACATAATATGTAAATGTATTTGTAGTATACTTAGCATGAAATAAATGTATTTTAAATACATTTTAGTATATTTATTTTTTACTATGGTATGTATGTATGTATGTATGCATTTATTTACAGTGTAATTTAAAACTAATAAAAACAGAATTCTGCCTAAACTTATAATGGTAAATTGAGGCAAAAGTGTAAATGCACTCGAAAAACACATTGTGATTTGATCACATAAACTATATTTGTAAGTAGTCAGAAAATCATATTGTTATTAATAATAGATGCATTAATATATTATTAATAACATCTTAATAACTGGTGTAAACCGCAGTCTGTCTCAGCTGATCGGATCACCGAGACAGATGTTAATAAGGGCTGTTGATTTGAATCTCTTGTGTTGCTTATACTATCATATATGTGATTTTCATAAATGTTGCAAATCAAAAACATCTTTCTGGGATATTTTTGAACCTCTGTTCATTTTGTCCCTGGTATATTTTTAAGACATAACATTTGCTCTGAAAAGCAGACTAATTTGAAGTAATTCAAAAGTAGTACAGCCCGAAACAGTCTTCAGTGTCCCCAAATTCGCGTGTCGCCTTGGCCACTGACTCTGTTTCCACAGGACAGGCCTGGAATCAATACTTCTCGCACTGTCATTTGTCACATATTTACAAGGCTGAGAAGCACTCCATTTTAAGACAGTGTAATCTATCAGTTCAGAGTCTCTGGTTTCTGTTCCTCCCTCCTTCTCTCTCTTTCCCTCTCTCATTTCTCCTGCATTGACTGTCCTGTCTGACAGATGGGATATGAATGCCACTGGAAAAGGATGAAGCCACAAAGCTTAAATGCTTTTTTTACTCAGAACGGGTTCTCTATGCTGATTTGTATTGGCCTGCATTTAAAACAGCTCAGTTTAATCTCAGTTTGAACTAGATTAAAATATAGTTATCACTTGACCTCAGGACATAGCCCTTCTTTTGTCACCACTACCAAGAAACTTTATGGCCGTTTATAAACAAATTTCAACCATGGGAAAACCATTTCCTAACCTTTCCACACGCTGAGCTATAAGCCAGAAACACACATTGAAGGGGTTTTGTTGCACTTTACAAGGATATAATCAATTTCCCCATTTGCTGTGGAGGGCTTTACCAAGGGCTTAATATCATTTCATTCAGAGTGCCTAGCTCATATGTAACACATCTTAAAGAAGGAACACTATTATTATTATTATTATTATTATTATTATTATTATTATTATTATTATTTTATTATTATTTTTTTTTTTGCTTTTACCTTTTAAGCGAGACACTGCAGGTGAAGAGGGTAAAAAAAAATGTTATCACCTTTCTTACCAAGTTGATTGATTACATTGATAATTGCAAAAATATATATATATATATATATCACATGTTTTCTAAAATGTTAGGTTTAAGTATGCAAACAAGCCATGATTTAATAAAATATGCACTAATTTGCATACAAAAATCTAAACACTGGATGAAGTCTGGAAGAAAATTCTTCCAAAATATTAGAATCAAATGTTTTTACAAAAATCTAATTTTGTCACTCTATAATTATGTTCAAAACTTTGAACATACAAAAAAAACATGTATTTTTTATTTTATTTTATTTTATTTTATTTTATTTATTTATTTTTATACCATTTTTGGGGGAATAAAATGTTGTATAAAATCAAGCAAATTATATATGAACAAATCCCTCTGTAAAAACCTTCAGGATAGACAGGGATACAAATTTAAAGTTTGGTGTGTGTAAGTGCTACTGAAGTGGAGATTTATGGCTCAGTGTAGGAGAAAAAAATAATTTGCCTTTAACAATATGTATTGTAATTGAAATCTATTGACACAAATAGATAAAGGGCAATAAAAGAAACACTTAACAGTGTCTTTTGGGTGTTTTCTTTCCACTAGTCTGAAAAAACACTTGAAACACCAAAAACCCCAAAATCTCAAACTTGACAGGTGCATGAAAAAACAACGTTTTTGACTGCAGTGTCTCCCCTTAATTCACTTTTTTTTTTCATTATTTATATCAAACATACCAATTAAAGATGTCTGTTCCCAATCTTACTCTAACTTTATAGAAGTTATTATTTAAATATTATTTTCATACCAACCCCTTTTCAATCTTCAAACAGCATTGATGATCTGATGCTGTGGTATGTCCATTTGAAAATTGTATTAACTTGACTAAATTGTAACTGCATGATCTCAACATGTACATGCGAAATGTGGTTACCATTTGTAGTTTCAGTTTAGTCACCATTTGTATTTTTGCTATATTTTTACTCCTGTCTGAGTTAACAATGGTAACCTTGCACTAGATTGGTATAATTTAGTAGTTTCCATTAAGCGCAGTATAGTTAGTGTAGTGTAAATGTATGTTCTCTGAACACAGGCCTCACAGGTCACACCGGAGGAAGCAAATCAAGCAGTTCCAGTAAGTATTTGTTCAGTAAATCACATGTGGGGGGGAGGAGCAGAGATGCGACGATATCCATTAACACTACTGCAGGGGTCAAATAGCCCACACGCGGCATCCCGGCATTCAAATGAGGATGCACGCCTCTCCTCTCATTGTCAACAGACCCATGGGCCTGTTTGGTGTGACCCTACACCCCTTCAGCCATTACAGCCTAATTGAAACACATCCACTGGGACGTGAACACACACACAAACACAGACAGATTTACAGGAAACTTCAGCACTTACCAAAACACAGGATTCCGCTACCAGAAACAGCCGTGAGTTCCAAGAAGAGGGGATCCATTAATAATGGATCAGTTTAAAATCACATCCGAAACGTATGGATTTTCTGTTGTGAAGTGAACGACAGGCCTTGAGTCAAAGATCTCTTGCTGGAGACCTGGCCGGCATGGAGCGAGCTGGCATGGGGTGAGTGCTGAGTTTTGAACATCACTCATTGATTGGCAAAAACCTCGTATAACCCTGTTATAACAACATGTTCGACAGGCTGGAGCACAAGGGCCAACTTCTTGTCACCAGTTTCTAAGCTCGACTGGTCAGAGCTCTGTTAAATATTAAAGATAAACCACAAAGCATCTGGCTTCTAAATACAGAGCAAGACAAGTCACACCTTAAACCTGAGGGAGTCCGACTGTTAGCTCCACACCGCTCGGGTTTAGCGGTGCAACTAAAAGACATGTTTTCTCCATTTACGTGAATTGATTTTGTCTATGACTCGTGTGTTGCGGCTGTTGTGATAAAAGGTTGCCATTTCATAGATGACATCTTCTTCATTTTAAACACTGAAATATCCTATATCATTCGTTAGACCTGAAATGTGAAGTGTGTAATTTCTGCACCACTATAGTGGCACCAATTAGAATAGCAAAATTAAGTCACCTGTTTAGAAAATATACTTTAGAAAAAAAAAAGGATTGATCAAATCTCAAACAGTATAATGCTATCTATCAGGATGTGCTATGGACGGTATACTAAGGTTACAATTAGGTTTTAGGGTAGGGTTAGGTGTAAGCCGAAGAAAAAGTTGAAGAAGTAGAAGTAGAAGAAAAAGTCAAAGAGACAGAAGCCATAGAAAAACTCAAAGAAGTAAAAGTCGAAGAAAAACCTAGGCAGAAACCATAGAAGAAGTCTACGAGGCAGAAGATGAAGAAATAGAAGTCGATGAAGAAGTAGAAGTCCAAGTCGAAGAAAAAGACAAAGAGGCAGAAGCCATAGAAGAAGACGAAGAGGTAGAAGTCAAAAAAGAAGTCAAAGAAAAAGTAGAAGAAAAAGACAAAGAGGCAAAAGCCATAGAAGTAGAAGTCAAAGAAAAATTTGAAGAAGCAGAAGTCGAAGAAAAAGTCTAAGATGCAGAAATGATAGAGGTCGAAGAAATAGAATTCGAAGAAAAAGTTAAAGTCAAAGTCGAAGAAGACTAAGAAGTAGAAGTCAAAAAGAAGTCAAAGAAAAGGTAGAAGAAAAGACGAAGAGGCAGAAGCCATATAAAAAGTAGAAGTTGAAGAAAAAATCTAAGTCGAAGAAAAAGTCAAAGATGCAGCAATGAAGTCGAAGTCAAAGAAACATTCGAAGTAGAAGTCAAAGAAAAAGTCGAAGATGCAGAAGTCACAGAAGAAATCAAAGAAGTAGAAATCGAAGAAAAAGTCGAAGAAGTAGAAATGAAGAAAATGTCAAAGAGGCAGAAAGCATAGAAGAAGTTGAAGAAAACTTTGAAGAGGCAGAAGCCATAGAAGAAGTCAAAGAAGGTAAAGTCGAAGAAAAAGTAAAAAAAGTAGAAGTTCAAGAAAAACCTAGTCAGAAACCATAAAAGAAAAACCTAGGCAGAAACCATAGAAGAAGTCAAATAAGTAGAAGTCAAAGAGGCAGAACCCATGGAAGAAATTTAAGAAGTGGAAGTCAAAGAAAAAGTCGAAGAGACAGAAGCCAAAGAAGAATTTGAAGAAGTAGAAGTAAAAGAAAAAGTCGAAGAGGTAGAAGCCATAGTAGTCCCACCAAAATGCCCTACTGAGATGATGTTGTTCTCAACATTTTACTTGGTGCTAACATTACTTTGACGTAATGGTTCCATTTATGGTTCACAGCCTAGAATCCTCTGTGAAAATACATGGAATGGCTCCAAATTTGGCTCCATCGCCCTATTGTTGGAAAAGGGATTTGGTTGAGCCAATGCTGTTCTCTCAGGACCTTTTGAGCTGCTCAAACAAACAAACAAAAGATTCCAGTTCCATTTGGTGCCGCAAGTAGCAAAGTTAGACACTTAACCTTTAATAGAACCAGAAAGAAAACAGATATCTATAGGTCAAACCAGCAAGACCAGATCTGAAATGGACCCTTCTCAATACCTCAAAGTACAGTCTTATTAGATAAGTCTCAGTGCTCTGAGTGCTGTGCATTTATAAGATGGATTACCGTCAGCTTGGGCCTTGGCTCTGTTTATTCCAATTAATCAAGACCTTATGATTCAGTTGAACTTTGGGAAACCTGCACCGACATCTACAGACATCAAATAATGTCATCTCTCTTTGCCTACAGGTTTAAGTTACGGCAATTAACCTTCTAGAGCTATATTGAGGAAAGCCGCCGCGCTCAACCCAAAGTGCTGTATTGAAATGTCATAGTTTAGAAAATGTCAGCCACTGCAGTTATATCTCTGATCCACATCTATCCTTTCAGAAAACTAGGCCCTTAAAACAAGTTCCCATCAGCTGAGCTGGTCTTAAATGAACCATATGAAGGCTGTCTCTCCACGCTTGAGTTGGGAAAAGTCTCTTTGGGCTGGTTTAGGCCTTTATCGCTCACCGCTTTAGATTCACCGAGAAAAATCTTAGACCTCCTTAGGAGGTGAACGTTCATGATCGAGAGCCCGAGACGCTCATTGCCACTAGTGGCATAATGGTCGAAAGTTATCCAGAGCTAACAAGTCCAATAAAAGCCAATTACCCACAATCACCCTGGAAAATACTCAACAGGCAATTTATGCAAGTCTTTCTTTTCCTCTTTCTTTCACTTCATCTTCTGTCTCTTCAACTGTAAAGTCTTTTCAAGCTGTCATTTGTCATCATTAAACAACAATGCAAGCAGCTGTCTCAAAAGCCATTACTGAAATTGCTGGAGATGATTTCTAGTGTCCTCCTCATATGGCCGAAAAAAATCATTTTCCCCAATGGAGGCCTTTACACCCTTCTCTATGGATTCTCAACAGCAACCTCCTTGAATTGAGAGAGTGGAGCACTGGGCTCTTTTGTCTGGCTGCTTGAACTAACACAAATGCTAAACGATCAAAACTTCCTACTTGACTGACAGTGGGGAGTCACTGGAACAGTCAGGACGCTCCCACCTCTCAAAGAGCTTGAATGAAACGTCCTCTCAGCTGAAATCTCAGCAGCTCCTCAATTACTCTCTTCATGTGACATTATTTTAAGAGGACTGGTTGCTTAAAAGTTACATACAGAATCCTCCTCACGTTTTGAACAAACTTTAAGTATTAAACTTTACAGTATCCCTTACAAAAAAAAAAAGTTTAAGTGTGCTATTAGTATACTTCCTTTAAATTAAAGATAGGGAAGTATACTTTTAGTCTACTTTGTATGTACTTCTCAGAAATGTGCTTTTATATACTTCTCAGAAATATACTTAAAATGACATTTAAGTATACTTGACTTATACTTAGAAAAAGTCTAAGTATATTTGAGCTCTACTTGTGCTCTGAGAATCTGTGTTTTCATTGTTATAC
This sequence comes from Garra rufa, assembly GCF_049309525.1. NCBI lineage: Eukaryota > Metazoa > Chordata > Actinopteri > Cypriniformes > Cyprinidae > Garra > Garra rufa. The sequence continues at coordinate 7,685,863 of NC_133371.1, forward strand.
TCTAGGGGCGCTATTGTACATCTTCTGAACAGAGTTTCCAAAACACAAGAGAAGAAGAAACCGAAACAACAGATGCTTCCACATGTAATCTAACACAATCGTCAGACAGCATCAAAACCATAGATATGGAAAACGAGTAAACTTGCAGTATAAAACTACTAAACTAGTAGTTTACTGAGACTATACTTCAAAGTGTACTAAAAATGCATAAAAAAGTATTTAATTAGTAAACTATCAGTATACCTATAAGTTCACTTTTAGTATACTTGCAGTACAACATGAAAACATAGATGTAAACTAGTTGTGTACTCAAAGTTTACTACTGTTATACTTAAAGTATAGTTTAAAGTTGCTATTAAATAAAAAGTTGCTATGCCAACTTGCTACAAAAGCTTGCAATGCTTGCCCCGCCTCCAGTGTCAGATTGGTCCAATGTTTTGGAACTAACACTGATGAGCCATGCTGCATGCAAAAGTTAAAATTCTTTTAACCTGACACTTCGTCTTCAAAACGCAGTGCTTGTGCGAGATACAAGCCATCGGTCATACACGCCAGTCTGAAACGCGTTTATATAGAAAGAAAACCAATTGAAAAGTAACACATTGGAATGGAAAAACAGGTTGTGTGTGAACGGTCCCTAAGACGTTTACTAACAGAGGGACCTGGACTAAATCTCAATACCAGAATATTGGGCCAGTAAAGTGACAACTTACTGTAGCCAAAACACCCTAGCAATTGCATAGCAACATCCAGGCAACTACCCAAAACATTACCCTAAATGTCTCATGCAAGGCTGAAAAGGGTACATTTTTACATGAAAATAACATGTGGCCAATCCCAGTAAATCCCCATTTTTTGTTTAATGACTTCCATAGAGAAGCCCCTGGTCAATGATGTGATTACTCAATCCTAGTTGAATACAAGTAGTTTGAAAGCGGTCTAGGCTCAACGACATGAAGACACAGGGCCACATCTTCACATTGATTTCAGATCAACTGCTGTAATGAGCTTTAATGTCACTCTGCCCCTTGTTGAACATGATAAAGGTTCGGGGAACCACCCTCGTTTTCCCTGCGGAAATCACATCATTTCACTCCCAGATCTAAAAAATCCACATGGCATGATCCCTGGCATGATTATTTTGATCCATTTTGGAGATGCATTATGACAGTTTTCAAAACATAAGATAAAAATGTTGAATGGAATTTGATTCACTTTTATTCTGTCCATGTAAAGGTAATTTTTCATTCAAATTTGAGACCACTTTTCACTGTTAACTATTAACTGTGATTTTAACTCAATGAACTCCTAATTTCCTACTTATTAATAGTTAGTAAGGCAGTTGTTAAGTTTAGGGATCTAAAATATGATCATGCAGAATAAGACATTAATATGTGCTTTATAAGCAGGGGTACACATACTTTTTTCATTCTGGATTCACTGCAAAAAAATGCTTTTCTTACTTAGTTTTATTTTTAAATATATAAAAAATCCTAAATCAAGAAGGATTTATTAGACAAGTAAAAAAATATTATATTGTTTTCAGAAAAAAAACCAAGTCAAAATTAAGTGCATTTTTGCTTGAAACAAGCAAAATAATATGCCTATGGAGTAAAAAAAAATCTTGCTTTTTGTTTGAAATAAGATTATTTTGCTTACCCCTTTGGTAGATTATTTCCTTGTTCTAAGCAAAAACTTAATTTGGACTTGTTTTTCTTTTCTGAAAACCAGAAAATTTTTACTCGTTCAAAATCCTTCTTGATTTAAGAATTTTTTAGATATTTTGGCTGGAACAGGACAAAAAAATTTAAGTAAGAAAAGCATTTTTTGCAGATGAGAGTACTTAAAGATTTGGTTTGCTGTTCGCACTGCACATAGTGTGACCTATTAAGTATAACTATAAAAATAAAAATAGAAAAAATAATAATAGTAGTAATGGTATTATTGCTCTTTATTTAGTCAGTTTATTTAAAATAAATAAATAAATAATAAAGTGTGACTATTATATTTTGAAATTAAAAAAATAAAATAAATACAATTATTTTATAATCAATGCTAATATTTACATTTTCATTGATTCATATGTAAGTAGGTGTATGTGCTTGCTAGGTTTAGCGCTGTTGAGTGAAGCGCGTCAGTGAATAAAATTTCACAGTTTTGTGTTTTGCTCTGCTGCACACAGTCTAGATTTATGCTTTCAGTTTGAATGGAAATCTTATACAGTATTACAGTCAGTCAGTCTAAAATGGTAATTGTGCATTAACAGCTGTCAACCATGTCAGTACGCAAATAAGCAATCTGAACTTTTTTACACAGTGCATTTTTTAGTTTGGTTGCACATGCACACCTGCCCACCACTTATATGCACCCATGTTTATAAGTACTAATAAAGAACCAATATGCTAGTAATAAGCAACTAGTTAATAGTGAGAACTAGTCCTTAAAGTGTTACTAGTTTTACTGTACATTCATATTCTTTAACACTGAAAAATTAGGGCTCCTGTTCTTGTCACGTAACCCAGGGAGCAATTAAGAATTAGCTTGTAAATGTTATCCATGAATTACCATTATTTAAAAACTTTCCATTGTGCAGTGATATTAGTTTAGGGTTACTTTATTAAACTGAAGCAAATATTGCAAATTATCTGCACCTCAGTATTGTAGTAGATTAAAACAGTATGCAGTTATTATGTATCAACTGTAAATTATAGTTTTAATTCAATTTATTAAATGGTATACTGCCTAATCGGGACAATAAGCCCTCCCTTCACCTACCCGAACCCTAACCGATACTTAATTTTCAACTTTTCAATTATGTCCTTAATTTTTATTGAAAATAAATGCCTTTCCGATATGATATGAGATTTGAAAAGGGAGAAAAAAAGTTCGCCAGAAGGGGGATTCAAACCCGGATCGGTCACGTCGAAAAGAGTGAAACGCATTTCATTTTCTGCGCCATCGAAGCTTACAACTAGTGGCCGTCTTTTGTAGTGTTGACTATTCCAATCACACATTGGTGGGCGGAGTTAGTGTAAATAGCCTCTGCCAACAAGGCGGGCTGTTGGCACTTAGTGTAAATAGACACAATATCCTCGTGTTGAACCTTGAACTGACTGTATTTTTAAACTCAAGATTCATATTTAATTGGGTTCTTTGCCTACTGCCATGTAGAGCAGCTCCAATTTTCTCTCCATTGCTATGGTTTCACATTTCATCTTTTCTCATCTCGGACAATGACTCCCAAGTAATTTTGGAACTTGCTGACCATGGCCGCATTTGTGTCAGTGTTTAAAAATCCTGCACTGACCAGTTTGCTGACAGATGAGTCTGAATGAGTCTATCTGTGGTGTGAGCTCTCCGGCCATTGGCTGAATCCTCAATGGTCATCCTACCTGCCTGACACCCGAGAATCATGATGAATCGGCCCCAACTGCAGCCCCAGATTGTTTTTTAACATTTAATTCAGTTTCTTCCTGTGCTTGGATGAACATGGGCCGTGTTATGGATTTCTGGTCTAATGTACTCCAGCAGGTTGGGAGAAGGGCCCCAGTAAGCCATGGAAATTATGGAGGCTTGGATCAATACTCAAGGTCATCACCTCCATACAACCCCCACACCCCCGCCATCCTATCTGTGGTCCAGCCTTTGATTCAGTGTTGTGCCCTATGATTCTTCTCGCTTTGGTCACTACGATCGCCACTGCCAAAGAGCAAAGACCTCCTCTATTCGGGAGCGATGAAAGAGACAGATCTGACTGGATTCAATCCAGACCGTCAATTCATGCAATTGCTGTGAAAGACAAACAAAAGAATGAATAGATGAGCAGAAAACAAGCAAAACAAAATAATAACTACCTACATGAATGAACAAATAAACCCCATCATTTCATGCAGTCATTATTAAAAACAATTACATGTGTAAAGTAAGGAATAAAAGAAGGAATGAACAAACGAGCTGATAGAAAACTAAACAAATAAATAAATTAAAAATACACAGGAATAAAAAGACAAGCAAACCCCATATAGCTATTCTTTAAGCAAACAAACAAATGAAAATAACAAACCGAGCTGGGTAGTAAATGATTCCATGTAATCTGGATGACATAATCAGAGTCCAAAAATGTACTTGTAATCAGTGTTAATTACATTTTAAAATACTTGTAATCAGACTGCAGTTGCTTTTTTTTATTGATTACATGATTACATTATTCCATTATTCACACAATCGCAATACATTTTTCATCCTTTATTGATTTTCTCTAATTCCTCTTTTTTTATCTTAAAAAAATAATTCCTTTCTAAAATAGTCTAGCATTTATATACATTATATATATTTCAGGTACTGATGAACACATTCATTTTTATTTGAATTATCACTCAGTAGGTTATTTAACCATGCATTATTATGTATGATTGAAAGGCTTTTGTCCTCCAAACTGACTAAAATGCATAAATTCTCATTAATTATTATTTATTTGCAGACATTCTCAAACTTTTTGTCATCTGAACCTCTTTTACCTAATATATTTACTTTAAAGGATAGTCAATCAGCAACTCTGTAAAAGACAGTGTCTCCCTTTGTATCAAACTTTGAGCAACTTTGCAGATGTTGTTGATGCTCAAACAGCAACATTACACACTAAAGGCTGGAATACACTACACGACTATTAAAATCTGGACAGATTTTTTTAAACAATAGGCATCATACACTTACCGACTTTATAAGTTTGGCTATCCTCAGACTGGATGGAATCAAAGTCTGAAGCCAAAAAAATCGCAGTCTGTGACCATCATACACTACGCGATTTTCTATGGAATCTGTCAACTCAAATCTGCACTGCAAAAAATGCTTTTCTTACTTAGATTTTTCGTCTTGTTTCCAGCCAAAATATCTAAAAATTCTTGAATCAGGACGGATTTTTAAAAATGAGTGTCTTGTTTTTAGTAAAAACAGGTCAAAATTAGGTGAGTTTTTGCTTGAAACAAGCAAAATAATCTGCCAATGGGGTAAGAAAAATAATCTAGTTGTCTGCTTGAAATAAGATTTTTTTTTTCTTACCCCATTGGCAGATTATTTTGCTTGTTTTAAGCAAAAACTCACTTCATTTTGACTTGTTTTTACTAAAAACAAGATAATAATTTTTACTTGTCTAGAAAATCCTTCCTTATTCAAGATCTTTCGATATTTTGGCTGGAAACAAGACAAAAAATCAAAGTAAGAAAAGCATTTTCTGCAGTGTGCAAGCCAATTATAGGCTATTTTCACTCAAACAAAACAGAACTCCAGATAGTTATGCTTTTACATTTAATGCATAAAAGCAAAAGAAAACGTAATGCATAATTTTAACTACAAGTTTTAATTAGGCTACAATAACTTAAACCTAAACATACCTTTGCACATGAAACAGCCAGGTGTAACCTTAAGCTCGTCGCATCAGAAAGGGCTCTGCTTATGTCTGCTTCGCGGGCATTTCACGGTGTATGCGTCACCGTCGCATTTGCGCACACAATTTGAATTCATGTTTTTGGTCTGCCAAATTGATATAATAAAGAGAACGATAAAAATACCGTTATTAACCGGTTAATTTGGAATTTCTGTTTCTGTTTCTGTTCAGAACGATTAAAATTGATTTTGTTTTCGTTTTTGTTTTTGTTCCTGTTCAATGTCATTTGTTTTCGTTTTTCGTTTTCGTTCCTTGAACCGGTTCAGAGCCCTGGTGTGCAGACTCGCTCTGACTTTCAGCAACTAGCCTCAACTTCTCCAGACTGTAAATCGGTGGAAAATCGGGGCAAAAATTGAGTAGTGCACTGTAACAAATTTCTGTAGTTTTCACAGCATTATTATGTGAAATGAACAAATCCATACTGTAGTATACAGTATGTTGCTGTAAATCTGCAATGCATCATGGGTAAAAATACAACGGCGGGAAATTCTACAGTAAAATTATATTTTCCTGTGAATCATAGTACAGTAGTTGTGATCAGCATTTTTCTCTCAGCTGGATTAACCGACGTAATGGGCATATTTTTTCCAATTTGACCTCAGAAAGGTAAAGTTGCTCTTTATTTTTCCATAATTTTTGTCATTATTGTTATATTTACAGTTTTCACTCGTGCCGTTATGCATCTTTAACTTTAGCGTGAGAGATAGAGAGTGGACCGTGAGAGAGAGAAGTGGAAGCGGACATCCACATTGACCGGTAAGTGTTCGCATATTATTGCAAAAAGCATTCAATTTTGATATATTTTCAGGCATGGCAACATTTTATTGCTAAAGTCATTATTTCTGTAAAGAACTGACATGGCTGTATAAAATTTAATCTGCGTCTGTGTATGTTTGTGGATTAGCCGTTTGAAGCCACGTGTTTTTCTCTTGCTAGATACTGCACAACATGTTTTTTACTGGAGCTCTGCGTCAGTCCTCGTATATCAGTTAAAATGGCTTCGCGCCAAAGACTAAACGCCATCAATTCTCAGTAAAACTGCGTCACTCAGGACTAAAGGCGAAATGGCCTCAGACTAAAAGACATCAGATCTCGCAAGCCTCCGTCTATCAAATAATTAATGTTTGTTATTTAATGGTTACATGTTAGTAACATATCCGCTGTCATAATGCATCGATCGTCTTTCGGGTGTTATAATACATTACAATACAGGGCTCGCAAAATCGCTAGCCCAATGTCCCGGGGCTATTGTGTTTTCCAGTTGGGCTGCCAAAATGTTTGACCAGCCTGCTCGACGGACTATCTTAAAGGAGAGGGATCCTGCAGGTCCTTAAAAACTCCTCAATTCAGTTCACATTTAAGACCATACAAAGTTTTTAATACGTTAAATAGTATAAGAAAAGAAAGGTTTTACAGTTAGTGACAAAAAGACAAGAATCGTGATAGGGCTGGATTAAACTTCAAAAGGCAATGATATATGCGCGCTGCACGTTTCAAAGTAAAAACGCAGCACGTATGTCTTTATATGAATGCATCTGAAGGAAACCGACTCACTGCAAAAAATGCTTTTCTTACTTAGATTTTTTGTCTTGTTTCCAGCCAAAATATCTAAAAATTCTTGAATCAGGAAGGATTTTCTAGACGAGTAAAAATGAGTGTCTTGTTTTTAGTAAAAACAAGTCAAAATTAGGTGAGTTTTTGCTTGAAACAAGCAAAATAATCTGCCAATGGGGTAAGAAAAATAATCTTGTTTCAAGCAGAAAACTAGATTATCTTGTTTACCCCATTGGCAGATTATTATGCTTGTTTCAAGCAACTCACTCACTTAAAAAAAAAAAAAACTCACTTAATTTCAACTTCTTTTTTTCTGAAAACAAGACACTAATTTTTACTTGTTTAGAAAATCCTTCTTATTTTAAGATGTTTTAGATATTTTGGCTGGAAACAAGACAACAAATCTAAGTAAGAAAAGCATTGTTTGTAGTGCATTAAAAATAATAAATAAACAAATGATGGACAGAAAGAGCTGAAACAAACTAAAAGCAAACCCAATGAGCATACTATAAAATACATGAATTGGATTTTCAGGAAATACAGGAATGATCAATAAAGCCTCCTCACTTATTCAAAAAGTCAAAAATCATAAACACCATAAATCATGCATCAAAAATATATTGACTTGAGAAAGATTATAGAGTAATACTCTGTATATTACATTTACCTGCCCTGTTTCATCACACACACACACACACACACACACACACATATATATTTCATTTTTACAAATCCTTTTTTTTTTTTTAAGAAGAGAATAAAGGAAAGCCCTCTTCTCCCTCGACATCCGAGCCTCTCAGATTGCTGCGTTTGAGCGACGTTAAACCCTTTAAAACCTTTAGCGAGAGCTGTTGTGTTTTGTGCTGTGCTCAGTAAACTGTCTGAATTACAGTGCATTCTGACGGCCCACAGCAGCGGCTCTCCGGGCTGTGTGTGGGACATTACCCAGGTCCATCTGTCTGACTGTCTGTCTGTCTGTCAAAGTGCCACCTCAAAACCCTCATCATCATCACCATCATCATCATCACTGTCCTTCCACAAACTCTCCCTTTATTTAGCTCCCTTTTTCTTGGCCCGTTTATTTCAGAGTGCTGTTCTCCTCCTCTCTCCTGGGGCAAGATTACCCTTTTATTTTGTTGTGGTGGTAAAATTACTGGCTTGGGAAGATTGGACCGTGTTTGCTGTTGAGGAAATCAATTTTCTTTCTGCCGTATATGATCAACATGTCAGAGCCATCAGCTGGATAATAGCAGTGTGGAGCTCAAAATGGCTGCTAATTCAGGACTACAAGGGGGATGGGGGCGCGCCAAAAAAATAACACGTCCGCCCGGCTGGACACGACACTGTGGTTACGCGGAGGCAATAGCGGGCTGGTGTCACAGGGCAATCTGCCCCCCGGCCTTATCCAGCCCCCGTGATGTCAGGAAATGGCTCTCTGAAAGATATTTCGGGATGAGCGAGACGGTGGCCGCGACCAGAGGCTTTTGTTTGGGTCGTTTGGATAGCTTTCAATCAACCTGTTAATGGGCAAAGGAGGAGTCCAGGGGGAGTGTCCCAGAGGCATGATGGGAGTGCTGGCGTGTGTGTGAGCGAGTCTTAATTTGTCCATCACAAACTGAAGGAAACATCCCGGCGTGACCTTGGCGCTGGTGTTAATGGTTTCTCTGTCCATCAGTAGAGCCTGTTTAGTGCTCTGTCCACATCCTGTGCTCCGAGTTTACTGACAGCAGACAAAAGTACTCATTTACCATCACAAGCACACCCAAAAAAAGGAATTATTTACTTATTCTAAGCATGCATATTGATTTCTATCGAGAATAAAAAGATATAGAGAGAGAGACTTAAATAAGACTCAAATACGCTTCAGTGCATTTAGTACACTAGTGAACAGTAAATCTTTGTGGACTTTGTGAAAAATACCCCAATTCTTTAGTGACTTTGCCAAATAATATACACTGCAAAAAAAAAAAAAAAATGCTTTTACTTAGTTTTACTTAGATTTTTTGTTTTGTTTCCAGTCAAAAAACCCCGAAAATTCTTAAATCAAGAAGGATTTTCTAGACAAGTTAAAATTATTGTCTTGTTTTTAGAAAAAAACGAGTCAAAATTAAATGCGTTTTTGCTTGAAACCAGCTAAATAATCTGCCAATGGGGTAAGAAGAATAATCTTGTTTTCTGTTTGAAATCAGATTTTTTTTTTCTCGTTGGCAGATTATTTTGCTTGATCTAAACAAAAACTCACTTAATTTTGACTTCTTTTTTCATAAAGGAAGACAAAATTTTTGAATAATTTTTACTCGTCTAGAAAATCCTTCTTCATTTAAGAAATTATAGATATTTTGGCTGAAAACAAGACAAATAATCTAAGTAAGAAAAGCTTTTTTTGCGGTGTACATGCACACCCAAAAAGGAATTATTTACTTATTCTAAGAATGCATATTGTTTTCCATCTGCAACAAAAGGATATAGAGAGAGAGACTTAAATAAGCTTCAGTGCATTTAGTACACTAGTGAGCAGGAAATCTTTGTGGGCTTTGTGAAAAAATATCCCAATTCTTTAGTGACTTTTCCAAATAATATACACTGCAAAAATAATTTTCTTACTTAGATTTTTTGCTTTGTTTCCAGACAAAATATCTAAAAAATTATTCAATCAAAAAGGATTTTCTAGATAAGTAAAAAATTATTTTCTTGTTTTCAGAAAAAAACTAGTCAAAATTAAGTGTTGAAACAAGCAAAATAATCTGCCAATGGGGTAAGAAAAATAATCTTGTTTTCTGTTTAAAATAAGACTTTTTTGCTTACCCCACTGGCAGATTATTTTGCTTGTTTCAAGCAAAAACTCACTTCATTATGACTTGTTTTTTTTTTCTGAAAACAAGACCATTTTTACTTGTCTAGAAAATCCTTCTTGATTTAAGAATTTTTAGATTTGTTTGGCAGGAAACAAGACAAAAAAAAATCTAAGTAAGAAAATATTTTTTTGCAGTGTACATCATTATATATTTTACATTGTTTGTCTTGTTTTCAGAAAAAATAAGTCACAATTAAGTGAGTTTTTGCTTAGAACAAGTGAAATAATCTTATTTAAAGCAGAAAACAAGATAATTTTGCTTACCCCATTGGCAGATTATTGTGCTTGTTTAAAGCAAAACTCACTTAAGTTTGATCTCTTTTTTTCTAAAAAAAACAAAAAACAAAAAAAAAAGACCATTTTTACTTGTCTAGTAAATCCTTCTTGATTTAAGAATTTGTAGATGTTTTGGCTGAAAACAAGACAAAAAATCTAAGTAAGAAAATTTTTTTTTTTTTTTTTGCAGTGCATAAGTTATTCAATGATTTACTGAGAGGGTAAATATAATAAATACAAATCATGAATTCCAATCTGATCTTTCACAGTCATACTGCAAAAATATTTTATGTTTTTTATTACATATGGCCTAGATGAGAAATGAAAGTGTCAGATTCAATATGCTGTTTGCAGTTCATGCTGTCAACTAAAACCCATATATGAGCCATATTCAACTATTATGTGAACATAGCCATTAGTAATCACTCATAGCCATCAGCTTGCAGTTAACACACACACAGAGAAATGACAGCGTTATACATTTACCCCATAAGGACAAAAGCAATCTTTAGCCCTCATACATACAGTATATGTCTATGCTGCAACTTACTCCCGAGGCAAACATCTTACTGTATTTCACAGGGTGTTAAAATGAGAAGGGCGATTCTAAACACCTGCAGTTCAGTGCAAAGCATTAAGTAATAGACTATGGCCTTCCACTGAAAAGAGAGCAAGAGACAGACAAAGAGAAAGAGGGAGAGACGGGTTCAGGGTTTCTGTGCCGTTTGCCTGACTGAAATTGGAATGAAAGGGATGAAAACCTATAAGTGAAAATCAATAGCAGAAGACAGCAGAGGAGAAGAAGAAAAGGCCATAAAATACAATACAGATAAATGCAGAGAGCCAGAGAGAAAAGAGGAGAGAGACAGGGATTATTTCATAGCATCAAGAGATAATGCAGATTGTGTTCACTGAAACGCTGTCCTCTCTGTGCAGTCTGCTGGTCACCAGACATTTTTCAACTCATTTAGAACATTTTTTTGTAACTCATTTAAGATTATTTGTTAAAAGTTATTACAGTTCTGTTCTTCCTCAGTTAATTTGAGTTCTGTGTCTGCATTGAATATCAACTGATAACAATAATATGAGCATTGTGCTAAATAGCGTTCTGAAATATTTAACACCAAAATTTTTCCGTATGACTTATTATACACAGGTATATAGGGAAATGGGAACCCTAAATGAAGACAAACGGTTTGGAGAATATATGGATGAATGGATGGAGGCCAATATGGTTTGAACCAGACATACAGGTTTTGAACAACCTAAATGTAAATGATTACAGAATTTTCACTTTTGCATGGATTATCATTTTAAGTACACTTAAGTGGCCCTCTATTTCATTAATATTATATTATCTTACTATATGAAATACACCACAAGTGTACATTCAATGCAATCAAGTGCACTTTTTTTCTCCTCTGCGTACTCTCTTTAAAATGCTAAATGATGTTGAAAAAAACAGTACACTGCAAAAATGCTTTTCTAGCTTAGATTTTTTGTCTTGTTTTCAGCCAAAATATCTAAAAAAAAAAAATCTTAAACCAAGAAGCATTTTCTAGACGAGTAAAAAATATTGTCTTGTATTCAGAAAAAAAAGTCAAAATTAAGTGCATTTTTGCTTAAAACAAGCAAAATAATCTGCCAATGGGGTAAGCAAAATAATCTTGTTTTGTCTGTTTGAAATAAGATTTTTTTGCTTACCCCATTGGCGGATTATTTAGCTTGTTCTAAGCAAAAACTCACTTCATTTTGACTTTTTTTTTTTTTTTCTGAAAACAAGAAAATGATTTTTACTCGTCTAGAAAATCCTTCTTGATTTAAGAATTTTTAGATATTTTGTCTGGAAACATGACAAAAAAAAATCTAAACTAGAAAAGCATTTTTTGCAGTGTAAGATGTGAAGCAGTGGCCTTATACATCAGTCTAACAATTGTTTACATTGACCAACAATACATCAACACATTCTGTGCAAACAGACCATAGTCTACCAGACGGATCGACAAAACTGGCTGATAAATGGATTGCTGACTGTGGGCCAATAAGAGGCTTATTATGTAAGTGTGTTGCTTTTCTCAGCAAATATCAATATGTCTGTATATGATCATTTGTGATTCATTTTATTAATTTATCATCATATCATGGGATTAATTCAATTAAGGGTGTAAATTCATTCACAGTCCTATAAATATTATTAATAAAGCTTATTATACAACAGTTCTTTCTGGTGTTTGAATCTGATTGGCTGAGAGCCTTTTCTAGCCGTGTGGTATTTTGGTGATAACAGAATTTCAAGCGTTTCACTCCACTAGAGGTATTTCTCACAACAATTGTCATGGTGGAAGCCTAAATCCACTGTAATTTTATATATAATAATGTTTTGTCACAATAATTTACTTTTAACAACAGCTTGTAAGACACAGCCAACAAATGCACTGAGCAGCGCTGTGATTAGAAATCACCCTTAACAGATAAAAGGATATTAACGTTACAACAAAGATAACGCCTTCCTCAGTGGACTTTCAAACTAATGTTTTATTGTGAATATGAGATTGAGCTGAGGAATGAATGCTGTATCTCAGTGGTTCTCAACTCCGGTCCTCTGGGCCCACTGCTTTGCACATTTTGTGCTTCTGAATCTGACACACTCAGTTCAGTTCATGGATCTTTCTCCTAATGAGCTGATGATCTGAATCAGGTGGGTTAAATGAGGGAGACATACAAAATGTGCAGAGCAGTTTGTGATATTTCAACTGTCTATTATTAATGGACATGTTTTCTACCATGAGTGTTAAAAGAATACCATAGTATTTTATGAAATATACAAGGTGGTAAAGTGGGTACAGTTGATACACCCTTTTTAGGTCACTATGTATACAATAACAGTTCAATCATAGAAAATAAAATGCATATTCAGAGGCTGTGTGTGTTTGTGTACTGGTATTACCAGGTTATGGGAACCAAATGTCCCCACAAGTATAGTAATACCAGTAAATTCTACCCTTATGGGATTTTTTGGGATAATTTTTTTTTTATGGGATGTCTCCATGAGGAAACAATATTATAATTATTACAGAATGATTGAAAATGTAAAAAGCAGAGTGATGTGTGGGTTTAGGGGTAGGGTTATAGAATATAAAGGTATGTATATTGTTATTTTTTACTGCTATGATTGCATATCTTTTCTAGTGTTAAATATTTGTTTCAATTTAGTTTAACTGAATCTAAAAAATGAAAGCAAATAAACAAATCATTTTTTTTAATTGCACAACTAATTTTGTAATTTGTTTTTACATTTGCAGTAAATGGTTAGCCAGCTTTATAGCATTAAGAATGGGTGTCTCAACAAAATGCACCTTATGTTTATGAGCTAATTGTGGAAAATATTAACTACTTATGGCTATTATCAATTTATAATATGTTAGTACACAAGCAAAATAAATATCATGTAAAAAGCACTCTATTTCAGCATCTACTTTTTGTGTAGTGATGAAAAGAACAGGAAGTGTGTCTACTGTACTCAGTCTACGCTACATCAGCATGCTGTGATTACTTATGGCATTCGGCACTTGCACTGCTACTCATGTAGTGTAATACTGCTCATATATAAGGTGTTATGTGGTAACCAAGGTCCTGAATGGTTTAGTACAGTGGTCACTCTTTAGCAAGCATACTGACTCAATAATGGAAACTAGAATCCAAAGCCAACAGAGGTCAGGAGGTTTAAACAACAAAGTTCTAATACTGGAACACCGGGCCTCCCTCCTCTCCCACCCGAAAGCCATTCTGTTGGACTTCCCTTTGATAAAACACAAGTCAATGCCTGGCTGTGTGTTCAATGTCTCTGACTGTGCTGAATAAGACAGTTTAATTGTATTTGAAAACAGAATGCCGGATGGGTTCAATGCGAAGCTCATTGATCTGTTTACGCAGTGGCATGCCTGGAATATCGCATCCCGGCCGTGAGATATTTAAAAACGCAGTTATTGATCAAAAATGGGAGCGAGCTCTGATCACATGACCTCTGAAACGATTACATGAAACTCATTCTGTTTTTTTAGTGTGTAGCTGTGGTTCTCTAGGCATAAAAGGATAGCATTCTTCGGGGAATGTTGTCAGGAAAGTGTCATATTGCAGCGCGGTCTCCACGTTTCCTGTGTTGTATGATATTACAATTATAAGAATCATTGTCAAGTAAACAATCAATGTCAAGTTCAAATGTCTCTAATGGTTTGTTGACTGAAATGTGTTATTTTTACACTTACAGATGTCAGCCGAACAGAAGGTGTCAGTCATAAACCTATAGAGCTCTTTTTCTCTTTCTCTCCCAGGGTACAAGGACATGTCAGATGCTTGTGTTTATGTGAAAGGTTAGATGGTTTTTACCTCACATCTCAAAACTCTACGACAGCCTAGTGAAGAAAATAAAGACAGAAAGGTACGTTCTAAAAGGCACTAAAACAAAAACAACACATCCTTTCAGCGTTCCTTTAACGATCCACTGCCTTTTGTGTGAACGTCTGCACACTTTATTCACTTTAACTTCTGAGAACTTATGTTCTGTTCTTGAGCAGTTTCAAAATATATGTGTGTGTGAATAAAAATGGCAGTTTTGGTAATTATTTGCTAAATCTTTGGTTTACAGTCCAAGACAAGCTAGATTCTCCTGATTGGTTGCTAGATTGTTACTAGGCAGTTCTTAAGGTGTTCTGGCTCCTAGGGTGTTGCAAAAGTGTTCTGTGAGATTGTTAAGATGTTGCTGGGCAGGTCCAAAGATGTTCAGGGGTGCATTTCACAAAAGCAAGTTAGCCAAGATCTGTCATTACTAGTTCAATAATTTAGTGTTTTCTAAAACCATAGTTTATATAAACATTCATTAAGCAAATTTGTGTGATTGGAACTACAACTCTCAGATCCCTTACTAAAAAGAAGAATACTTCAAGTTTATTTTATTAAGTATACTTAAGTAAGGTTCAAGTATACTTTTAAATATACTTTATGTAGTAAGTATACAAATATCAGTGTACTAGTAGTATACTTTTAAGTGTACACAACTTCACTTGGGACTAAATTGGCCTACTTTCTAGTATATAAAAGTATACTTTTAAGTATATTTTAAGTATAACAACACAGTACACAACTAGTTTACATCTGTGTTTTCAGTTTGTACTGCGAGTATACTAAAAGTGAACTTATAGGTATACTGATAGTTTACTAATTAAATACTTTTTTATGCATTTTTAGTTCACTTTAAAGTATAGTAAAAGTAAACTAGTTTAGTAGTTTTATACTGCAAGTATACTCGTAAGTTTTTTCAAGTGAACTTTACATCACACTTTAAGTATACTACCATATCCCTATTTAGGTATTAATTTGTATATATTTCCTTATATGAATATCTGAACATACAAAACATCAAAAGAAAGAACATTTCTGAGAAGCATATAAAAAGTAGACTGAACGTATACTTTCATATTTTTTAGTTTAAAAGAAGTATACTAATAGCACACTTGAATAAACTTCTTTTTTCATAAGGGATAGTGTATTTGTATGATGTGTACTTCAAAACATCATGCTCTTTGGCACATTGAACAAGTTATCATGTAGTACATTCTATATCTTTCACAAATAGTGAATTATTTGTCAAATGCTATGTTCGATGCAGCTGCATCTTAAAGAAATTACACTGTTGATAAAACTGCTTACTGTCTGAACCACATATATAGCCTATGAGAGTATTCCATTTACATACTGCATGTAAACGTGACTACAAAATTGACCGCTTTCTGTGGTTATAGTAATCTGACATTATGGGTTAATTGAAATAATTTCAGAAGTTAAAAGAAGAAAAGTCTTATATTGTTGAACCTAAGTGGTTGAAACGTTGGAGGTGCAACCGCATTTGTGTTTCGGGAAACAGTTGCAAACTAGCTTGTTAATTTATCCAACAATGCATTGTGCTATTGCTGTTAAGCAGCTAATTCTGTGAGTGTACAGAAGGCAGACTGTCAGCTACTTAAATCTTTAGTAATGCATAACTTGCATCAGCGCCATTTATGCTGTGCAACAGCAATTTTAATTTAATAATATGTGCACCAAAATGACAGATGTGTG
>NC_133371.1:7702603-7725742 GCF_049309525.1 Garra rufa
CGCGAGAGCTCTAAAATCTTAGTTTTTTTTGCTGTTAAGTAAACTGTCATATTAGCAGAAACCCTAAATAATACAGCTCCGGGTTACCCACGATAGACACCAAAGGTTTCTCCTCCATTTCTTGCAGTCTCCGGACTTTTTAAGCAACGGTAAACTTTCGCCATCACAACAGAAGGCCCGCCTCTCCATTCATTCGATTGGACAATGGAAAAGAACGCGAATGACGTTGGGCGTTTTTCCGCTCAGAGTTGATTTTTTTTTTCAACTTCAGGCGCTCAGAGCGCTCCTGCATAAAACGCGAGGCGCAGCAGGCGGCGAAAACGCGAGGTGCCCTGGGCGCATAAACAGCGTGCAGAACTCTCACTGCCAACAGAAAACCATTCAAAAGAGGCGCCTCCAACTGCAAAAACGCGTTCGGTGTGATCGCCGCCATCCCTGCCGTCAAGATGGTCCTCATCTCGTCATGCATCAGGGAAAGTGAAAATTAAATTAGTCACAGGGGTGGTTGGATTTATTTACAAACACGTTAAAAATATTTATTGAACGCTTCTTATTTTTCACTTTTGTTTTTACTGGATTATCATAATCAAAGGCTGTATATAACTTAATATAACCGTACAAAACCAGTAGTTCTGTGTGCAATTAGACATTGAGCACCCCCATATTGGCAAAATGGTATGATGCTCGTTTCACCCGCGAAGATTCGACTGTGAGATCGGTGGTCGAATCAGGCTCCGCATATCGATGCATCGAATCTTCGACTATTCGGGGACAGCCCTAATATATATATATATATATATATATTGTCAATTTGTTTTGAAAATACTGATTGTTTCGCTAGATAAGACTCTTCTTCCTCGGCTGGGATCATTTAGAGCTCTTTGAAGCTGCATTTTGGAAGTTCAAACTCAGTCCACCATAGAAGTCCACTATATGGAGAGAAATCCTGAAATGTTTTCCTCAAGAAACATCATTTCTTTACGACTGAAGAAAGAAAGCCATCTTGGATGACAAGGGGGTGAGTACATTATCTGTAAATATTTGTTCTGGAAGTGAAATAATCCTTTAAGGCATTGTTTTCTCCACAAAGAATGCTACACTGCTCTGTACAATATGGTCAAATTCAGGTATCCTAAAAAGGCAACATTAGATTTTTCAAAAAGATTGTACTTATTTAGCCTTGAATTGCTTCCTGCGTGGTTATGAAACAGAGTGGTGATTTCTTACCTCACTATGTCAGGGTTGTTCTCTGTCTGTCTCTGAGGGGGTAGTTTAGAGAGTTTTCCCCGATTTTGATGGATTTCCCTTGGGATTAATCAGGAATAAAATAGCAATAGTGATAAAATAATCTCTTTGAGGCTCAGTGGGCACCACCTTTGAGTCAAGTACAAAAGCAAATGTTCTTCTTCTGTCCTTCAAATGCAATACTTCATGAGGATTGTTTGGCACATGTAGTCTGTCTGAACATGTAGGCAAAATTTAATAAAGAGTTTGTTTTTCATTGTGGCAAATTTGTGTGACAAACTTGGACATGAGTGAAATTCTACATGGGTTCATTTAACTGATTCATTAAATGTGCTGAATCACAAAATGTACATTTATTACGTACACTACAGTACTTTGCACTGTTTACACTGCAACAAATGTGATTTGACTATGCATTTCTGACTGTGTCCAAATGTGTTTGGGTCAATTCATTTGTGCAATTCTTTCTGAATTTTAAAGATCTGATCTGTGCATTTTCAGATTTCAGAAAATGTATAGGAATGACTGGATTTCCCTTGTTGAAAGTTAACTGAAATAAAAGGCCACTTATTGTAAGCGTACTTAAAGAGAGTCCACAGTCATGACTGTGCTTGACTAAGTAAATCATTTGAAAATTTTGTTTTATTAGTCTTTTTTCAAACCTAAAGAGGTACACTTTCCATAAATGTACTAAATTGCAACGGCATCATTACAAATGTGTAATGACAAAAACATTTAAGGGGAGACACTGCAGGCAAAAACACTGTTTTTTTTCATGCATCTGTCAAGTTTGAGATTTTGGGATTTTTGGTGTTTCATAAAGTGTTTTTCAGACTAGTGGAAACAAAACACCCAGAAGACACCATTAAGTGTTTCTTTTATAGCACTTTATCTATTTGTGTCAATAGATTTCAATTACAGTACATATTTTAATGGGCATTTTCTCAAAATAAGTTTTTCTTCTATACTGAGCCATAAATCTCCACTTCAGTAGCACTTACACACACCACACTTTACATTTTTATTCCTGTCTATATCCTGAAGGTTTTTACAGAGGGATTTGTTCATATATAATTTGCTTGAGTATATAGCCTACAACATTTTATTTCCCTAAAAATGGTAAAAAAAAAAAAAAAAAAAAAAACCTTTTCTGTCTGTTCTGTTTTTTTTTTTTTTTTCTGAATTGTGGAGTGACAAAATTAGAAATCCCCTCTGTAAAAACATTTGACTTTAATATATCAAAAAAATTAAACAAGAATTTTGAAACTGACTTCATCCAGTGTTTAGATTTTTGTACTAGAAATGTATGCAAATTAGCGCATATTTCATTAACAATGCCTCATTTGCATATTTAAACCTAACATTTTAGAAAACTTGTAATACAAAAATTTTTTGCAATTATCAATGTAATTAATCAATTGAGTAAGTAAGGTGATAACTATTAGTTTTTTTTTTACCCTATTCACCTGCAGTGTCTCGCCTTAAAGACATGACAAACATTTCAATGGAATTTACATTGAAATATATTTTAGTTTACCAAAAATGTTTGCCAGTACATTCGACAGTACATTTTAACATTGAAATTACATACAAGGATGCACTTATTTTCAACTTACATGTCAAAAAGCACTCTAAAGTTCAACTAACTATATTTAATATAAATTGAATCTGTTATGCAATTATTATTTAATTCAAGTATCCATATGCATTACATTCAATTTTCACCCAATTTCAAAAAGTACCTTTAATTAAGGTATGCCAAGGTGTCCTTTTTAATAGGGTTCCGTCATCAGACCACAGAAAAAGTTCTGGATCCTGTTGACTCCCGTATTTAGCACCGTCCACTTGACGTGATCAGGTTGTCTGGGATTAATGTTAACGTGATATAATGATCGTGTGTCTTGGTCACATGAGCTCCCAGATAAATAAAAACAAGATAATTGTGTAACGTGAGATCTCAGCGACTGTCGCGTGCGTGTTCTCTTATTGACGTCTGGTGAGACTAAAGTCACCCTGAATATCAGACAGTCTGTTTTGACAAGGACCTTCTGCTGGACTGAAAGACCCAGAAGCCCTTATGGGCACATCTGTGTGTGTGTTCAATTATTCATGCCGTGGAAGCTGGTGGTGAGTGTGTAAAAGGAGCAGGGGGGTCTAACGGATGACAGCGATGTCAGAACAAGCTCCACAGATACGACATGACAAGCAGCTAACACACTTCTGCCGCTCTGAAGACTGTGTGTGACCGACCGCGTGGGAAGTCACATGACAAATTCATGATTTGGTCAAATTTTGTCAATGTGCAAAAAAATACAGTTCAACATGACAACATGAGGTCCACTGGCAACTATGTTTGATGTGATGTTGTAGAGTTGCTTATTACAGAAAATGGTAAATGAACACATTTACCACAGGCGAGACGTGGCACATACATGGGCATGCACCGCCATGTACACACACACACACACACACACACACACACACACACACACACACACCTTTTTTTTTTCTCACACTTGCTGGGTCATTCACGCTTGTCCATGGATCAATATGAGCAATTCTAGCGAACTACAATGTTGCCATGGCAACCGAGCCACAAATTTGGCACAGAAGGCAGGAGGACTGTGGGGGACAATAGCTTGTAGTATTTACACTGAAAAAGCCAGGAGACATCAAGTGGATAAAGCGAAGATATCACGATACACACACTATCATAGTAAAAAGTGTCATAAAATAGTCCATAAGGCTATAATCAAAGTACATACATATAAAAACATACTTAAATTTATATTAAAATGCAACTTCAACAAATAGGTTTGTTTTAATCTGCTTAAGAAGGACTTAAAGGAAATGTTAACTTCCAGAACAAAAATGTACAGATAATGTACTCACCCCCTTGTCATCCAAGATGTTCATGTCTTTCTTTCTTCAGTCGAAAAAAAGTTTTCATGTTTTTTTTTTTGAGGAAAACATTTCAGGATTGTTCCTCATATAGTTTGAACTTTCAAAATACATTTTATGCACCTAGATGAAAAATAAGGGTCTTATCTAGTGTAGTGTTAATTTCGTCACCTATTTTTAATTTAGTCTTAGTCTTAGTCTTGTGCCAAATGTCCTTGTTAGTTTTAGTCATATTTAGTCATTCACATATCTTTTTTTGTTAGTCAAGTTTTAGTCGACTAAAAGTCTCGTCATTTTAGTCTAGTTTTAGTCAAAAGAAAACTCAAGGTATCTTAGTCAAGTTTTAGTCGACTAAAAGTCTTTTAATTTTAGTCTACACTGTAACCGATTTTTGTAATTTGAACAGTATTTTACTGTAATATCTACAGTAAGATACTGTAAAATGCATATACAGTATTTTACTGTAAACTGCAAAGGATTATGGGAAAATATATGATCACTACTGTAATTCTCCACTACTGTAAATCCGTTTACAGTAGTGAACTTGCCCGCGAAAAATTGACCAATGGCAAGGGAGATTTTTTTTTCTCCTGTTGAGAGGAAGTGGCGGTAAAAAGGACAAAAGAGAAATGTTGCATCAATAACTCGACAAAAAGGTTAGTATATTATTTCTGTTTCATGAAAAACTGAACAATTTTAATTTGTTTTCACTTGTTAACAGCAAACTAACAATATTCATCGTGTTTTTCATGTCGGTAGCCTTTTTTTTCTGACTGACCTCCGGGGCGCCGCCATAACGGTGAAAACATGGACTGGTGAGTAAATTAAGGTGACCTATATTAGTCGAAATAAACTTTATTTAAACTGAGAAACACGTTTGTATATTCGGCTGCCCTTTAATGCAAGTTAGTTCGTCTGACGAGCCCTTACTCAAGCTTAACAGCAAACTGAGGTGAAATACTGAGGTAAAGTGCGTTAAGCAACACCACTGTTTCTGTGGAGATTTTAAACTGTATTTTCAAGCCCTTCTTTTGCTTGTCATTTTCAAGTTTCTGGTCTGGATGTCGTCTGTAACGTCGGAGCGCGGAGGTGTATTTTGGATCTTCTTCTGTGAATGACTGCCATAGTATCGACGATAATGAACTGGTAAGCTAATAATGTCAGTAAGCCGAAGTTGACAAACTTAACGTTAGTCACAGAGCAGCATAATATCTTTTAAACGCTGCCTCTTTATAGCTGGCAAGGTAATTCTCTTCAAATGATGTTTAAGTAAGAAATGTGTGTATCAATGTCGTATGTAACTTTATAGACGGTCCCTTCAGTGACAGACGTGACATAAACAGCGCGCTAACATGAAACACTGAGGTAAAACTGAACACCGCGGTTAACTGCATCTTTTGTGTTTTATTTTCAAGTTTGTGGTCTCGTGGTCATGTCGTCTGCATCGGAGGTGTATTAGAGTCTTTTCTGGTGATTGCCGTCGTCGCAGTGCAAACAACAGGTGAGCTTCCCCTTTCATCAATTTAACTAAGTTAATGTTAACGTTACTAAATTAGCCAAATTAGCCACAGGCTGCTGTTCTCCACTGACTTGCAGAACAGGTTAACTTTTTAAAGACAGTAACGGGCTAGCAATATATTAATATAACAAGTTTTGCTAATAAATATTATAAATGTTTATTTTATTAAAAATGTAAATTTTATTACTGTACAGTAGTTGTCTTTTCTGATCATAAACTATAGTAACACTAAAAGGGTGTTGTGACACTGTCTGTTACAGGAGATTTCTCCAAGCACTAACTGGATGCTGACCATCAGGGGCAGAATCATCATACAGCCAGCTGTCCATTTTACAGACATGCAGAATCAGGTAACCCAAAACATTCAGGGCTCGACATTAAGGCTTGTCCGCTTGTCCGGGACAAGTGGATTTTTTGTAGGACAAGTGGAAGAGAAAATTGGTTGTCCGACTGGACAAGTTAAATTTCAAACAAAATAAAATGCCATGTTAATTAACGTTATATGCCGTTAACGACAGAGCAGAACGTGCAGCGCAAACACCGAGCTGAATATTGAACAGAGAGCGCAGCGCGCCGACACACACACACACACACACACGGAACGGAAAAGACCTGCTCGTGAAGTTACTGTACGTTCACACCGCCGCCGACTTGAGCTGCAAAGAAGCTCTGGCCGCCCCGTTAAGAACTCTTGTCAAAAAGTACGAGGAAGCTTGTTGACGCTTTGGCCGCTCTGACGTAGCAGCATTCTATGTTTGATCATGGGAGAGTGCGCGCGCACACGCTCGCTCGCTCGCTCTCTCTCTCTCTCTCTCTCTCTCTCTCGAAATTGCGATAAATTAATCTGTGCGACCTCAAATTATACTTGGAAGCATTTGTGCGAGTGAGAGAAATGAGTGTGGTGCGACTCGGTTTCAAAACTGTCGCTAGCCTAACTACTGACTAGTAGTACAAGACTAAAAGTCTTGATTAACGTATAAGTTTAAGAGAGGAAAGACGATCGCGATAGGTTTGGATAAATCTTCAAAAAGGCAATGATGTTATTGAATAAATATGCACGCTGTACGTTTCAAAGTCAAAACGCTGCACGGATGTCTTCATATGAATGTATCTGACGGGAACAGACTGTCCTCAGAAACATGTCGTTTGCATTGTCATTTCATGTCTGATAAAACGGCGTTAGTGCTGGTTTGTGTACAGCTGTTACTATGGAAACCGTAGTATTTCAGCGCTCCTAAAGCGCCCCCTCGTGACAAACAAATTAATTTTTATTTTCAATACATTTTTTCAGCTGTTTATGGTCAAATTATTGGAATTATCGATCCATGTGTAAGTGTGAAATAATTTAATTTGCCTTTTAAAAATCTAAACAATTAAGTAATACTAATGTTATATATCTTATATAAATATAAGAAATTATATACTTGATTTATCCCTTTTAATGGTATAAAGGTTGAAATGCCATTGTATTAGATATTTTGTTTTTTGTGTCTGTATCTGAATTATAAATCATGTAATTTTATGGCTTAATATTCTACCGTACATTGTCCAACCCCACTCATACTGTTCATTTAACTGGTGCAGCTCTTTAAAAAAAGGGTCATAAATTGCCTTAAATTGATATTTTAAAATTCTGCAGCTACACTAAATGGTGAAATAAAATTCTTTCCTTGATATTTGTTTATATTTGTGTATTGAAAACATTTTTGATTGACATTTAGACTCCTATCTGATTTTCTATATTTTTAAAAAATGTCTTTTTTTTTATTTGGGCTAGTTAAATTAATTTTTGGGCTATCAAATTCTGATGAGTACCTGCCCGAAGGGCTACCAGAGATTTTGACATTTTGCAAGCCCTGAGCCGTCAATCATTCCCTGTCACTGAAACTGCGCTCCGCTTAACTTAGAACCGGACGTTTTTTCTCTCTCTCTCTCTCTCTCTCAACCAAACCCTGTTCTGGCGTTGCACAAACTGCAATTAGGGGTGTGTGAAATGACGATTTTATTTTTATTGTGGACAATTAAAAGGTTTCCACAATCTGCTTTTGAAGAAGTATAGTATATTTCGTGCTACAGCGCACATTCTGTCAGATACAATTCTGCCGCCTCCGTGTCAATATACTATACAACGCGGCTCAGATAGCACATGTACGTCTGCAAGATGTCTGATAAAGATCTCTTGATCTGGAAAGCATCTGATGTGTACAAACATCTGGCAGGCGTCTGTCAGATGTCAGTTAATCAGAATCGGCCATGAAGAATCAAGATCGGTGCATAACTAAAAAGAAATTGGGTGCTCCTACATTTTTTGGGATGCTCCTAACTTTTTAAAGTTGGGAGCACCAGTGCTACCAAGTAAAAAAGTTAATTTCGAGCCCTGCCTTACACCAACAGCACCATATGAGTTCAAACGGGAACTAAAATTTGTAACCAAATGGAAAGATGAATTCGACTGGGTTATTTATGAAGACGGAGAAATGTTCTGTGGCGTCTGTCGGATAGATAGTTTTATTTTTTTTCACCAAGAGTCACCACTACATCTGGTGATACACTGTGCACATCAGCGTGCAAAGTATTACTTTGTATTATACTATGAGTCTGGAGATCCTTCTACCGTTCCTTTCTACTTCTACTTCTACGTTCCTTTCTACTGTTTCAACTGAATTGTATTAATATTGATAGTGTTTGGATGCTTTCAATGAATTCTGCATTAGCAAAAAAAAAAAAAATGATATTATAAATCTTTACCCGGACAAGTGACTTTTGTGCATGGACAAGTGAAACATAAATTTACTTGTCCGAAGGACAAGTGCCTCAAAAAGTTAATGTCAAGCCCTGACATTTTTGTTTTACATTGCATTTACATTCATGCATTTTTCAGATGCTTTTATCCTAAGCAAGTTATATTGTATTTAAAGTACACATTTGAAAGGTATTTATTTCCGGGGAATGTTTTTTATTACCATGTCTTGTCACATCAAGATTGAGTTTGCATGCACATTAAAATTATTTCTATTAAACCAGCATTTAAACAGCAAAATGCAGCTGCTTCAGGTATCTTTAACTTACTGTAACCTTTAAATTCATAATAGCAATCTTACCGTCTGTCAATTTAGATTATTGTTACTGTAAAGCAACAATTAGAGATTTTTAATCATAGTAGGCTTATTATATGCACAGACTTTCTAGGAAACACACGTTTAGAATGTTTATATGAACAGATTGGTTAGCATTTAGCATGGTCTGTGGCAGACTTTTGAGTGTCAGGGCAACAAAATTCAATAAACAAGAATGTAATATTAAGTGATTTAAATCATGAAGAAAGTATTGTCTTTTTGCTCCATTTAGTAAAAACGGTTCTTAACAAAGCCATGTTGTGCATCTCTGCACACAGCAGTGTTTCATTACTGAATGAATTTACCTTTTTTAAACACCTAAAATCAGTGACTTACTGACCCATTCATAAAATTCTTTATAAAAAATTTCAAGAAAAAGTTTCTTCAGTTTTTTTTCTTACTACTGCGTTCGTATGTAGTATATCATTTTTTTTTAAATGCATACAGCACCAAGTTTGACAGTTGAGGCAAATTCTTTAAACACTGTTTTTCTTGTGCTTGCAGGTTTGTTCAGACAGTCAACCTTTGTGGCAGCAAATGCATTGACAGTCACAGATCAGATGGACTTCTGGAAAGAGGGTGCAAACAACAAGCATCAGCCTGAATCCCATTCTGCCGTTTCTCATCAGAGAGCTTGTCAACTTTGACTCAAAACTACTAAAATTTAACACAACACAAACACATTTTTACTGTATGATTTTATTTTATTTACACTACCAGACAAAGCTTTTGAACAGTAAGATTTTAAATGTTTTTAAAGAAGGTCTCTTCTGCTCACTAAGCCTGCATTCATTTGATCCAAAGTACAGCAAACACAGTACACTTTTGAACCATTTTTATTATTTAAAATAACTGTTTTCTTTTTGAATATATTTTAAAATGTAATTTATTGCTGTGATCAAACCTTAATTTTAGCATCATTACTGCAGTCACATGATCCTTCAGAAATCATTCTAATAATTTGATTTTCTGCTCAAAAACTATTATTATGATGTTGCTGAAATTATTATAATGCTAAAATACATTTTTTTTTTTCAGGTTTCTTTGATGAATAGAAAGTTCAGATAAACAGCATTTATCTGAAACAGAAATAGTTTGTAACATTATGAATGTCTTTATTATCACTTTTGATCAATTTAAATCATCCTTGCTAAATAATATCTTTCTATTCATCAAAGAATCCTGAAAAATCTAAAAATTAAATAATGTTTATCAGCATACTAGAATGATTTCTGAAGGATCATGTGATACTGAAGACGAGTAATGATGCTGAAAATTCAGCTTTGATCAAAGGAATAAATTAAATTTGGATCAAATTAATGCAGGCTTGGTAAGCAGAAGAGAATTCTTTAAAAAAATCTTAGTGTTCAAAAACTTATGACTGGTAGTGTACTTACTTATTTTTGCTTTTCAGTGTGTGCATGTTTGCCATGATACAAAGTCTCTGTACTTTTAAAAAGAAAATGTTCAACAATTAAAAAGAATATTATCAGAACTAATGCTTATGAGTTATTGTGATTTTTATGGGGTTGGGGTGGTAAAACTCTTGAATTACAGTGCTGTAGGTTAATTGGATTGTTTTTACAGGTAAAAAATGTTTAAAATAAATGAAAATAAACTCTATAGTACTGATACTGTAATTGAAAATACAGTAAAAATACTGTAATTGAAGATACAGTAAAAACACTGTAAATTAAATTACAGTAAAAATAATGTAAATGAAATTACAGTAAAAATACTGTAAATGAAATTACAGTAAAAATACTGTAAATGAAATTACAGTAAAGACCTTTTAGTACTGTAAATGCACTTACAGTATTAATACTGTAAACATTTTTACAGTAACTTACTGGCATCCAGCTGCCAGTAAGTTACTGTAAAATTTACAGCAAACTTTTTACAGTGTAGTTTTAGTCAAAAAAGAACTCAATATATTTTAGTCTAGGTTTAGTCAAAAAAATTGTAGTCTTTTTTTTAAATAACACATTATTACTGAGATTATTACTGATACACATTTCAGTAAAAAAAGTGTTTCACATATCTCAAACATTGGTTAAATGTCATAATTACCTGACAAAATACACTTGTTGAATGATTTTTGTTGAATGCAAATGTTAAACGTGTCTGGTTTTCAATTTCTGATTTAGGAGACACATTCACAAATGATTAACCCTTTCAGTGGTGAGTTTAAAATATTCTAGCGGACCCCCGAGAGTGAGTTTTTTTTAAGCGACCGTTATTTTAGAACGTTCGCCCTTATTGTTTCCATGGCGACGCATCAAGCTTGTCACGTGACACAACACAGACACAATAACACTGTATGACAGATAGATCGCTTTTATTTCGTTTTTCCTTTTTTATCCAGAATACTCACACACTTGCTTGCCATGCCATGATCTAATATTCCGATTCACAAATATGTGTGAATTAGTATGTTTCGTCGTTTAAAACCCTATATAAATGATCTGGATCGTAATCTGTAAAGTGAGATGGGCGCCGCCATGTTTGTTTGCGCTGCCGTTCAGAGAGTCCTGTCAGCCGTATTTACAGCACATATACATTCATCCGTTTCTCCCGAAATACATGCAAGTAAGTGGCTGGTGAACTAGAAGAGGAATAGAGTGAACTTTTTAGTTACTAAGCCTATATGTAAGTGATATGAATAAAACACATCGGCAAATTATATTTGAATAGATTGTTATTTGCTGCTTCCATAGACCTGTGTGTGTATTTTACAAACTCTAAATGTCTCCTTTTACTAGTACTTGTGTATTTAAATGTCTGAAACCTTAAATAAGCGTTATGTGGTTAAAAACACTGCATAGTTGTGATTATATGACAAGCTCAGAGCTCGTCCGTCTCTGGCTCAGCGCCAGCCAGCGCGCCAAGCAGTTTGAATATTTTAAAGCCGTAACAGCTGATGAAAAAGCAGAGACGATTGTA
Organism: Garra rufa; assembly: GCF_049309525.1. Classification (NCBI taxonomy): domain Eukaryota; kingdom Metazoa; phylum Chordata; class Actinopteri; order Cypriniformes; family Cyprinidae; genus Garra; species Garra rufa. The sequence goes on from NC_133371.1 coordinate 7,714,328, forward strand.
GACGAAAATGAAGAGAGATTTTATCTTAGTTTTTATTTTATGCAAAACATTTTCGTCTCGTCTTTTTTCGTCAACAATAATGCATGTTAATTTAGTCTTAGTCAGCGTTTTTGGACAGTGGCGCAGTCTTGTCATCGTCTCGTCTTAGTCATGAAAAAAAAAGGTCGTTGACGAACATATTTCGTCTCGTCTCGTCTGACGAAATTAACACTAATCTAGTGAAACGATCGGTTATTTATTTATTACAATTTATATACTTTTTAACCTCAAATGTTCATCTGTGCATCTCTGGTTCAAAACAGTTAGGGTTGGTTGAAAAATTCTCATCTAATTTTTTACCTCAACTTCAGAAATCATTTCAAAATCATCCTACATTATGATTTTAAATGGGAGTTTTTTGACATACCCTAACTGTCTAAGTGTTTGTCACGTATGTGGTCAATCCTGTCATCATGAACTCTTGCACAACACATTCTGGACTTCATTCCCCACAAGCCACTGCACCAATCACTGCACACACCTGCTCCTCGTTTCCCACTGCACTGATTGCTGCACACACCTGTTTCACATTGACTCTCATGCATTTAAGCCACTGACACACACACTTCCGGGCGAAGTCTTATTGTTCCGTATGGTCATTATTCCGAGCGTTTCTTTCCGTGTTTGTTTTCCCTTGTGTTTGATTCCTGGACTCCTTCCCGTGTTTGATTCTCGCTGCCAGCCCCGACCTTCTGCCTGTGTTTTGACTACTCTTTGGATTATCCTCGTTGTTGTTGTTTGCCGGTGATTGACCCTGTCTGTGTACCATGCCTTCTAATTAAAGCCTGCATTTGGATCCAAACGTCTGTCTCCCGAGTCCCCTACTGTGACAGTGTTTGAGGTTAAAAAGTATATAAATTGTATTTTTCTTTTTTTTTCTTTTTTAAATAACCAAACGTTCTGCTAGATAAGACCCTTTTTCATTGCCTGTGATTGTTTAGAGTCCTTTGAAGCTGTTTTTAAACTGCATTTTGGAAGTTCAAACTCAGAGAGGTTCCACTATATAGACAAAAATCCTGAAACGTTTTCCTCCAAAATCATAATTTCTTCACGACTGAAGAAAGAAAGACATGAACATCTTGGATGACAAGGAGGTGATTAAATTATCTGTAAATTTTTGTTCTGGAAGTGAAAGTCCATTTTTACATGTAATTTCATAATTATTTCTGTTGTCTTTAAAATGTTTAAAGAGTCCGGTTGAATGTATTGTAATGTACTGCAATGCAAATAACAAGCATCTTTGGTAAGCTAAAATTTAATTTATATTGAAACTTGTACGTCATGCATTTAAAATATTTGTAATTACACATTTGTAATGGAGGAGTTGTAATTTAGTACATTTAAGATGTGCTTACTTTTGATGTACCATTAAATAACACACTACAATTAAACTACAACAGGTATTTTAGTCATCACATTAAGTCAAATATAAAGCACATCAAAAGTTAATGATGTAAAATGTACTTTAAAGTAAAACTTTACTAATTTGACATTATTACAAAGCACACTTTTTTAAAAGTGCGTTAAGAAACAGTTCTGAAAGTTTACCCTCATTTTCATTAATATTATATTATCTGCAAGTACATTTTTAATCAATATGTACAAATGCACTTTCAATACAGTTAAGTGCATTTCTTTCTTGGAACTTCTTTTTGCAACTTAAAAGCTGTTGTCATATGGAAAACACTTCATTGTCTTTAAAAGTTATTTTTGTTCCATGGACAAAAATATGGCTTTGGAATGGATTAACATAATGGTGAATAAATGATAATTACTTGTTCTTTTAGCTGTGTAAGAACACTTTGCATGTAGATCATAATAAACAATGAGAGGAACAGAAAGAAGACTAAAGCTGTGGATAGATGATGGGCTGCTACTCAGGTGTCACAGTGGCACATTACAGTCGTGGCCAAAAGTTTTGAGAATGACACAAATATTAGTTTTCAGAAAGTTTGCTGCTAAGCTGGTTTTAGATCTTTGTTTCAGTTGTTTCTGTGATGTACTGAAATATAATTACAAGCACTTCATACGTTTCAAAGGCTTTTATCGACAATTACATGACATTTATGCAAAGAGTCAGTATTTGCAGTGTTGGCCCTTCTTTTTCAGGACCTCTGCAATTGGACTGGGCATGCTCTCAATCAACTTCTGGGCCAAATCCTGACTGATAGCAACCCATTCTTTCATAATCACTTCTTGGAGTTTGTCAGAATTAGTGGGTTTTTGTTTTTCCACCCGCCTCTTGAGGATTGACCACAAGTTCTCAATGGGATTAAGATCTGGGGAGTTTCCAGGCCATGGACCCAAAATTTCAACCTTTTGGTCCCCGTGCCACTTAGTTATCACTTTTTATGACACTGCGCTCCATCGTGCTGGAAAATGCATTGTTCTTCACCAAACTGTTGTTGGATTGTTGGAAGAAGTTGCTGTTGGAGGGTGTTTTGGTACCATTCTTTATTCATGGCTGTGTTTTTGGGCAAAATTGTGAGTGAGCTCACTGCCTTGGATGAGAAGCAACCCCACACATGAATGGTCTCAGGATGCTTTACTGTTGGCGTGACACAGGACTGATGGTAGCGCTCACCTTTTCTTCTCCGGACAAGCCTTTTTCCAGATGCCCCAAACAATCGGAAAGAGGCTTCATTGGAGAATATGACTTTGCCCCAGTCCTCAGCAGTCCATTCGCCATACTTTTTGCAGAAGATCAATCTGTCCCTGATGTTTTTTTTTTTTGGAGAGAAGTGGCTTCTTTGCTGCCCTTCTTGACACCAGGCCATCTTCCAAAAGTCTTGTCCTCACTGTGTGTTCAGATGCGCTCACACCTGCCTGCTGCCATTCCTGAGCAAGCTCTGCACTGGTGGCACTCCGATCCCGCAGCTCAATCCTCTTTAGGAGACCATCCTGGCGCTTGCTGGACTTTCTTGGACGCCCTGAAGACTTCTTAACAATGCCGTGGAAAGTTTTTTCGGGGTTAAGTTCATTTTCATGGCAAAGAAGGACTATGCAATTCATCTGATCACTCTTCATAATATTCTATGCAACAGAACAGTATATGCAAATTGCTATTATAAAAACTTAAGCAGCAACTTTTCCAATTTCCAATATTTATGTAATTCTCAAAACTTTTGGCCACGACCAGGGGCGCCGCTAAGGGGGGGGAAAGTTAGGACAAGTCTAAGGGCCCACGCCCTTTAGGGGCCCCCAGAGATCTGCTTTGGTGTTGTGGGGGGGCCCAACCTCATATTTTGTCATAGGGCCCAAAATTGCGAGCGACGCCCCTGGCCACGACTGTACATTACATACTTGTTACATCCCATCATCATGACGGCAGTACTCAGGCAGATACTGACACATTCATTTGCCAACAATTACAATGGACAGTAGGTTTGGGAACTGCTATCAAAGATTAGTTCAGAGTTTGACTGTTTTGCTATTGCAGGGGATTTTAATGTTCACATAGAAAATGCAGAAATCAAAACTACAAAAGAAATTATAACGGTTTTCAACACTTTTGACCTGATTCAGCATGTGCATGGGCCTACACACAATCGTGGACACACTCTTGATTTACTCATCAGTAAGGGTCTAAAGATTTCATCCACTGTTATCAAGGATGTAGCACTATCTGATCACTTCTGTATTTTCTTTGATATATTGATCTCTGCTACCACTGAATCTAGATCTGTCTCTGTCAGAAAGAGATGCATTAACGATAACACTAGTGTGCTATTTATGAAGGCTACAGGTCCTTCTCAAAAAATTAGCATATTGTGATAAAGTCCATTATTTTCTGTAATGTACTGATAAACATTAGACTTTCATATATTTTAGATTCATTACACACAACTGAAATAGTTCAAGCCTTTTATTGTTTTAATATTGATGATTTTGGCATACAGCTCATGAAAACCCAAAATTCCTATCTCAAAAAATTAGCATATCATGAAAAGTTTCTCTAAATGAGCTATTAACCTAATCATCTGAATCAACTAATTAACTCTAAACACCTGCAAAAGATTCCTGAGGCTTTTAAAAACTCTCAGCCTGGTTCATTCCTCAAAACCACAATCATGGGTAAGACTGCCGACCTGACTGCTGTCCAGAAGGCCATCATTGACACCCTCAAGCAAGAGGGTAAGACACAGAAAGAAATTTCTGAATGAATAGGCTGTTCCCAGAGTGCTGTATCAAGGCACCTCAGTGGGAAGTCTGTGGGAAGGAAAAAGTGTGGCAGAAAACGCTGCACAACGAGAAGAGGTGACCGGACCCTGAGGAAGATTGTGGAGAAGGACCGATTCCAGACCTTGGGGGACCTGCGGAAGCAGTGGACTGAGTCTGGAGTAGAAACATCCAGAGCCACCATGTACAGGCGTGTGCAGGAAATGGGCTACAGGTGCCGCATTCCCCAGGTCAAGCCACTTTTGAACCAGAAACAGCGGCAGAAGTGCCTGACCTGGGCTACAGAGAAGCAGCACTGGACTGTTGCTCAGTGGTCCAAAGTACTTTTTTCGGATGAAAGCAAATTTTGCATGTCATTCGGAAATCAAGGTGCCAGAGTCTGGAGGAAGACTGGGGAGAGGGAAATGCCAAAATGCCTGAAGTCCAGTGTCAAGTACCCACAGTCAGTGATGGTCTGGGGTGCCGTGTCAGCTGCTGGTGTTGGTCCACTGTGTTTTATCAAGGGCAGGGTCAATGCAGCTAGCTATCAGGAGAGTTTGGAGCACTCCATGCTTCCATCTGCTGAAAAGCTTTATGGAGATGAAGATTTCATTTTTCAGCACGACCTGGCACCTGCTCACAGTGCCAAAACCACTGGTAAATGGTTTACTGACCATGGTATTACTGTGCTCAATTGGCCTGCCAACTCTCCTGACCTGAACCCCATAGAGAATCTGTGGGATATTGTGAAGAGAAAGTTGAGAGACGCAAGACCCAACACTCTGGATGAGCTTAAGGCCACTATCGAAGCATCCTGGGCCTCCATAACACCTCAGCAGTGCCACAGGCTGATTGCCTCCATGCCACGCCGCATTGAAGCAGTCATTTCTGCAAAAGGATTCCCGACCAAGTATTGAGTGCATAACTGAACATAATTATTTGAAGGTTGACTTTTTTTGTATTAAAAACACTTTTCTTTTATTGGTCGGATGAAATATGCTAATTTTTTTAGATAGGAATTTTGGGTTTTCATGAGCTGTATGCCAAAATCATCAATATTAAAACAATAAAAGGCTTGAACTACTTCAGTTGTGTGTAATGAATCTAAAATATATGAAAGTCTAATGTTTATCAGTACATTACAGAAAATAATGAACTTTATCACAATATGCTAATTTTTTGAGAAGGACCTGTATATCTTCAATGCCAAGCATTTCTGCAGACTCTGTTGATCTTCTCCTGGAGTCCTTTAACTCAAAAGTTAAGAATGTCATTGATGACATTGCACCTGTGAAAGTCAGAAAGATGATTGGCAGACAGAAATCACAGTGGAGAAAATCAACAGCAGTACAGAGTATGAAAAGACAATGCAGAAAAGCTGAGCGGATGTGGCGGAAGACGAAACTTGAAATTCACTTATAGCATCTATAAAGACAGCCTTCATGCTTTCAATGCTGACCTAGGTAAAGCTAGACAAACGTTCTTCTCAAACCTTATAAACAGCAACTTAAACAACACTCGCACTCTTTTTGCTACCGTTGAGAGACTAACAACCCCCCCTAGTCAGATCCCTAGTGAAATGCTCTCTGACAGCAAGTGCAATGAGTTTGCTTCCTTCTTTTCTGAGAAGATCAATAATATCAGAAAGATGATTAGCACACCCTCAAGTTATGCAGAGGTCAGACAGATTTGACCGCAGTTTCAAATAGAAGTCACTATGTCTGCTTTTGAAGCAATTGATAGCAACATTTTGGAAGAAATAGTACAGCACCTCTAATCGTCAACCTGCCACCTCGACACACTTCCCACATCTTTTTTTCAAAAGTGTGCTTAACTGTTTAGAAGCAGATCTCTTAGAAGTGGTGAACACCTCACTTCCTTCTGGGACTTTTCCAAACTCCCTGAAAACTGCAGCTGTTAGAACCCTTCTGAAAAAGAGAAATCTTGATAACACCATATTGAGCAACTATTGGCCAATATCAAATCTTCCTTTTATAGGCAAGATTATTGAAAAGGTTGTTTTTAATCAACTGAAACACTACATAAACTCAAATGGATACCTGGACCATTTCCAATCTGGTTTCAGACAACATCATAGCACAGAGACAGCGCTCATAAAGATAATAAATGATATTCGCCTAAATTCTGATTCTGGCAAAATATCAGTGCTGGTATTACTAGATCTCAGTGCTGCGTTCGACACTGTCGATCATAACATTCTTCTAGATAGACTGGAAAACTGGGTCGGGCTTTCTGGGATGGTTCTCAAATGGTTCAGGTCATACTTAGAAGGGAGAGGCTATTATGTGAGTATAGGAGAACATAAGTCTAAGTGGACGTCCATGACATGCGGAGTCCCACAAGGCTCAATTCTAGCGCCGCTGTTGTTCAGCCTGTATATGCTCCCACTAAGTCAAATAATGAGAAAGAACCAAATTGCATATCACAGCTATGCAGATGATACCCAGATTTACCTAGCCTTATCACCAAATGACTACAGCCCCATTGACTCTCTCTGCCAATGCATTGATGAAATTAACAGTTGGATGTGCCAAAACTTTCTTCAGTTAAACAAGGAGAAAACAGAAGTCATTGCATTTGGAAACAAAGATGAAGTTAATAAGGTAAATGCGTACCTTGACGCTAGGGGTCAAAAAACAAAAAATCAAGTCAAGAATCTTGGTGTGATTCTGGAGTCAGACCTCAGTTTCAGTAGCCATGTCAAAGCAGTAACTAAATCAGCATACTATCATCTCAAAAACATTGCAAGAATTAGATGTTTTGTTTCCCGTCAAGACTTGGAGAAACTTGTTCATGCCTTTATCACCAGCAGGGTAGACTATTGTAATGGTCTCCTCACTGGCCTTCCCAAGAAGACCATTAGACAGCTGCAGCTCATACAGAACGCTGCTGCCAGGATTCTGACTAGAACCAGAAAATCAGAGCATATCACACCAGTCCTCAGGTCCTTACACTGGCTTCCAGTTATGTTTAGGATAGATTTTAAAGTACTTTTACTCGTTTATAAAGCACTCAATGGCCTAGGACCTATACATTGCAGATATGCTCACTGAATATAAACCTAACAGACAACTCAGATCACTAGGTTCGAGTCAGTTAGTAATATCAAGGGTTCACACAAAACAAGGGGAATCCGCTTTTAGCCATTATGCCGCCCGCAGTTGGAATCAGCTTCCAGAAGAGATCAGATGTGCTAATACATTGGCCACATTTAAAAGCAGAGTCAAAACTCATCTGTTTAGTTTTGCATTTATTGAATGAACACTGTGCTACATCCGAATAGATTGCATTACTCTATGTATAATCATTTTTACTGTGTTAATTAATCTTAAATAAAAAAATTTCATTATCTTAAATGTTCTTAAATTCTCTGTTTTTACTGTTGTGATTATTATTATTAATTTTTATGATTTTTATGATATTATGATTTTAATTCCTTTTATGTACAGCACTTTGAATTTCCATTGTGTATGAAATGTGCTTTATAAATAAACTTGCCTTGCCTTGCCTTGCCTTGCCTTCTGTTGAAAATCAAGCAATTTCTCTTGGAAAGGCCTCTGCAGAAACACAAACTGGACTTTGCTTTCTGAATCGCTTTTGGGACTCTGCCATCACACTGTCCTACTAATGTACAGGCATGTTGCCAGGTAGAACCAAATGAACATCATATATAATAGTAAAAATATACATTGCAGAGAAAAGACACAAAGTGAGGGGAAATTATGGAAAAGGATCAGGACACAAATACAATCCCAATTCAGACCTGCACTGCAAAAAAATGCTTTTCTTACTTAGATTTTTCATCTTGTTTCCAGCCAAAATATCAGAAAATTCTTAAATCAAGAAGAATTTTCTAGACGAGTAAAAATGATTGTCTTGTTTTCAGAAAAAAATTGTCAAAATTAAGTGTGTTTTTGCTTGAAACAGGCAAAATAATCTGCCAATGGGGTAAGAAAAATAATCCTGTTTTCTGTTTGAAATAAGATTTTTTTTCTTACCCCATTGGCAGATTATTTTGCTTGTTCTAAGCAAAAAATCACTTAATTTTGACTTGTTTTTTTCTGAAAACAAGACAATCATTTTTACTCGTCTAGAAAATGCTTCTTGATTTAAGAATTTTCAGATATTTTGGCTGGAAACAAGATGAAAAATCTAAGTAAGAAAAGCATTTTTTTTGCAGTGTGAGCACCATGGTAAATAAGTTTTGATTATCATGAATAGTCTTTTTGTTCAAAATGTTGTTTATTAATTTATTTTAATTTATGAAACTTACCCACATTCAAGTGTTTATAAAAAAAATATGCATGAAGCTAGATTTTTTTTTTCAGTATACCTATACGTTCACTTTTAGTATACTTGCAGTACAAACTGAAAACATAGATGTAAACTAGTTGTGTACTTAAAAGTTTACTACTGTTATACTGAAAAGTATACTTATATATGCTAAAATGTAGGCCAATTTAGTCCCAAGGAGTATTGAAATAGTACACTTAAAAGTATACTACTAGTACACTGATATTTGTATACTTACCCCATAAAGTATACTTAAAAATATACTTGAACTTTACTTCAGTATACCTTTGGTAAGGGTTATGCAGAAACAAACTAATTTAGAATTTTTTACATTTTTGAGTATTCCTCTAACACACTTGTATTTAGCTATTATTGAAAATGACATAAAATATGAGTTCAGTGGCGTGGATGACATGCAATAGTATTGTCAAGCAGACAAACATATATAAAAAAAAGCTTTATTGCACAGCTATATATGTTTTATTATATCCCAATCAATATGTTCCACATGTGGTTCAGCTGTATGCTACCACTGATTTTGTGTTTGCTTGCTTGTGCCAGAACGGGGAATGACAGAAAAAAATATCCTCCCAGCTATATCCACACTATATCAGAGAATGATGGACAGAGAAGCCCTCTCTATTCTGGGCTTATATGTCAGGTTAAAACGACTCATTAAAGTTGCATGGCGCTGAATTGGATACAGGAGGCAGTAAACAGCAGGCTGAGGATCTGCTATGAGAGGTCAGCAAACCCTAAGAGTCCCAGCACAGGTCTGAAGACTCTCAGAGCTTTCACACTCACTCTGGAGCTCAGTTTCTGGGCTTTGAAGCGAGCCAGGACCCCAGCCGCTGCTTTGATTCTCTGGCCTCTGTCTGACTGAGCCAGAGGGCAGGAGTTTTTCACAACACCCCGCAGACAAATGCATCTATCACGCTAACCTCTGAGAAACTGACCTTTGGCAAGAAATAGAACATCTCTTACACTGCAAAAAATGCTTTTCTTACTTAGATTTTTTGTCTTGTTTCCAGCCAAAATATCAAAAGATCTTGAATCAGGAAGGATTTTCTAGACAAGTAAAAATTATTATCTTGTTTTTAGTAAAAACAAGTCAAAATGAAGTGAGTTTTTGCTTAAAACAAGCAAAATAATCTGCCAATGGGGTAAGAAAAAAATCTTATTTCAAGCAGACAACTAGATTATTTTTCTTACCCCATTGGCAGATTATTTTGCTTGTTTTAAGCAAAAACTCACCTAATTTTGACTTGTTTTTACTGAAAACAAGACACAAATTTTTACTTGTCTAGAAAATCCTTCCTGATTCAAGAATTTTTAGATATTTTGGCTGGAAACAAGACAAAAAAATCTAAGTAAGAAAAGCATTTTTTGCAGTGTACCCCATACGGCAAAAATAAAAACATATATATGACCAAAGTATATTTGAAATGTATGGAAAATATTTGCTGTAAACACTAAAGCTGAATCAAATATATTTAAAAAATAGAAAGTATGTTTATTTGCAACCATCATATACCAAAATATATTTCAAAATGTAAAATTCCAAACTTACACTGCTTTTCTTATTTAGGTTTTTTGTCTTGTTTCCAGCCACAATATCTAAAAATTCTTAAATCAAGAAGGATTTTCTAGACAAGTAAAAATTATCTTGTTTTCAGTAAAAATGAGTCAAAATGAAGTGAATTTTTGCTTGAAATAAGCAAAATAATCTGCCAATGGGGTAAGAAAAATCATCTTGTTTTCTGTTTTCTTACCCCATTAGCAGACTATTTTGCTTGTTCTAAGCAAAAATTCACTTCATTTTGACTCATTTTTACTGAAAACAAGATAATTTTTACTTGTCTAGAAAATGGTACTTGATTTAAGAATTTGTAGATATTTTGGAAATCTGGAAACAAGTCAAAAAATCTAAGAACAGCATTTTTATGCAGTGCAGTAGCCCTATGAGCGCAAACAAATAAAATATCCACAAAATTTGAATAGCACTTTTATTAAAATATAAATTAAAGTGTTTTTTTATTATTAATGTCTCACAGATCATGTAATTTCAAAAGGAACAATTAAGCCAAAAAAAAAAGACTACTGCACTATTGAAAATAAAGGTGGTTTACGATGCCCTTTGTGTCTAAATAGTTCCACAAAGAACCTTTAACATCTGAAAAACCTTTCTGTTTCACAGAGGTTCTTTGTGGCAAAAGAAGGTTCTTCAGATTATAAAAAGGTAAGAAAGAAATGGTTCTTTAAAGAACCTTTGACTGAATGGCTCTTTGTGGAAGCAAAAATGTTTCTTCTATGGCATCGCTGTGAAGAACCTTTTAAAGCACCTTTATTTTTAAAGGCATTTTCGCCCTTTTTTGATCTTGAAATACATTATCACTATAAATTGTTTTGGAAAAGAGTTGTGTAAAGATTCTTCAAAATGTCTCCTTTTGAATGAACGTAGTATAGGTTTGGAATGACATGAGGATCAGTAAATGAAAGCAGAATTTTCATTTCTGGGCAAACTATTCCTTTAAGACAGCAGAACGCCATAGTCACGGTTTGTTTAAAACACACTAAATCTGAAAGACAATAAAGTCTATCCCCGAGGAACAGCCACCCTCTGCTGACTGCCCATTTATAGAAACGCTTCAAAACAATCTAGTTAAGACTCACTTTAGCACTGAGCATATCTGGAGAGCAGAGAGAGAGAGAAAGAGAAAGGGAGGAGGAGGGCCCCCGGGGTCCCTGAGGAGCCGCCCCGTAGAGGTGAGGTGCTTTAGAAAGCCTGTAATGCCTTGATGTGGTTTGAGCTCCAGTGATTTGAGATTAGCTCCACTGAGAAATATGAAATATGTGCTCAGAATTGTGATACCTGGCCAGGAAGTCAATCAAATCGGCCAGGAC
>NC_133371.1:7726242-7756432 GCF_049309525.1 Garra rufa
CCCCGCAAAGTATTGTTTTGCTGTAGCGGACTCTACTAAGCGTTTTCTCTCGTTTCCTTGTTTTTGCCATGGTTTTGTTTCATAGTCATAGTTTTTCCTTGTTTCATTGTTTTGTTTCATTTGCTACTTTGGACTGCTCACTTGGATTTTGACCCACACCTGTCTATTGGATTACGCTTTTGTATTGCCTTGGATGTTACTGTTTGCCGGTGTTTTACCTTGACTGTCTTGACATCGATCTGTTTAATAAACCTCGCATCTGCATCTTACAACGCTTCCTACGAGTCCTGCGTTTACACCTTCTTGATTTAAGAATTTTTTTTTATATTTTGGCTGGAAACAAGACAAAACGACTGTATTATTCAATAAAAAATACAATTTATAAATAATAATATTAAATTAATATTTTTTTTTATATTAATATAAAAAATATGAATAAATTAAATGAGATACTGCAGGCAAAACACTGTTTTTTCATGCACCTGTCAAGTTTGAGATTTTGGGCTTTTGGTTTTTCATAAAGTGTTTTTTCAGACTAGTGGAAGAAAACACCCAAAAGCCACTGTTAAGTGTTTCTTTTATAGCACTTTGTCTATTTGTGTCAATAGATTTCAATTACAATACAGATTTTTAAAGGCTGTTTTCTCAAAATGAGTTTTTTCTCCTACACTGAGCCATAAATCTCCACTTCAGTAGCACATTTTTATTCCTGTCTATATCCTGAAGGTTTTTACAGAGGGATTTGTTCATATATAATTTGCTTGAGTATATACAACATTTTATTCCTCCCAAAATTGTGAAAATATAGTGTTTTTTGCCTGTTCTAATTATTTTCTGAATTATAGAGTGACAAAATGAGATACCCAAAATCCCCTCTGTAAAAACATTTGACTCTAATATGTAAAAAAAAAAAAGAAAGACATTTTTAAGAACTTTGAAACTGACTTCATTCAGTGTTTAGATTTTTGTACTAGAAGAATTAGTGCGTATTTCATTAAATAGTGGCTCATTTGCATATTTAAACCTAACATTTTAGAAAACTTGTAATACAAAAAATGTTTGCAATTATCAATGTCCTCAATCAACGGAGTAAGTAAGGTCATAACTATTAGTTCATTTATTTTATCCTATTCACCTGCAGTATCTCACCTTAAATGAAAAAAAAAATTATAAAATGATATAATTATAAAAATATTAAAACATTAATAAAATTGGACGAGAGGGCAAGATCCACAAAATCGAACTAAAGAACCTGCATCTCTCTCTCTTTCTCTGTGTCCCCATGTCTTCTGCTGCCCCTCCTCTTCACCCGTCCTGCTGCACTATTTGTCATTGTACTGTTTCTGTAGTGTGTGGCTTTAAATGACTCTCACCTGCAACGTCAGTCTCCTCAGGGGTGCATCCTTCACATATACACTCACACAAACCTACTTTCTGTTACACACACACATACACACACACTTCCTGTCGGGTGGCTGGCGGAAGGCCAGTGCTGAAATACTGTCATGCTCGACCGAACGGGCCACTCGCTGTGAAGGATCAGTGGACAGAAAAGCCACATAAAATATTTGCTGCTAAATATAAACCTCAGCCCTCGCTCGCTCTCTCTGTTCTTCTCACCCCTCTTATATTTCTGTCCATCCACACACACACACACACAAACCTATAGGCCACAGAAGTAGTATGCTCAGTAGTCCATGGACCTTCCTAAATTCATGTATCAAATATATAAGTAAAACACGATGACTGATTGACTAAATAATGTATGTATTTCACGTGAAAAAAAAAGGAATTTTCTTCATGCAATATAAAAAACTAATTCAACCATGCAAGAAAATATTTACATTTATATGATTTACTCTGCATTAAAAACAAACAAACAAACACCTTTATGCTCAAGTTAAACTTACAAGCCAGTGTTATTAAACTTTAAGCTTTAAGTTTTTTTTTGTTTGTTTGTTTTTTGTTTTTTTTTAACAGAACATGACCTTAATCCTGAACTCTTGTTTTGGATTTAAGAAAGGTATTTACACAAAAACTTTGTTACACCAGTAATGGAAAAAAAAAAAAACGGAAGCGGCAGAAACAGAAAACAACATCCTGCTGAGATCACACAAAAACAGAAAAACAACTAAAACTTTAATTGCTAAGACCTTTTCTCCACCAAAATGGATAAAGAAACATTGAGAAAACATCAAATGGATCAATCAAAAAACCCCTGCAAGGATACGAACAATCGCATGGAGATATTACAATGCCATTCCTACAGCTACCTGTCAAGCACTACCCCTTCCGAACCGTTCCGGATCTGTTCCTTTGCCAAATACACAATGGAGAATTACTGTTGATTCAAAACAAGCCAATAAATATAGATAAGCAAGACAGGCCAAGCAGATCACGCTCCTGGTCGATATTATCAATAACACATTTATTACGGCTAACAAAAATATTCAGCCTTTGCCCGCAGAACATCCATCCTCTAAATGAGGAAATATATCCATTAACTTTGGCTAAACACTTATTCAGCATGTAGCTGCATGTTTGCCAATGAATCATGATGATGCAGATATTTTCTCCCCCACCAAGCAACAAAGCAAACATCTTCTACTTCAAAGAATTTCCTCAGCAGGATGTGAGAACACTTTGCAGATGTGTATTTATTGATCGGATGTGTAAGTGTAATACCAACTGTTTAGGCAATTGTTAGTGCTGAATATGAGTTTTGAAATCCATTTTTTAAACAATCATGTTGAAATAAAGTTTGTTTAGAATACTTACTTTATTCAGTCATGTTCAATAATATATTTATTAGCTCAAGAAGCACTTTTGTATTTGTTATTATTTTTTCCCCCCTGCAGTTTGGTGTTTGAGTTCTTCTTGCACTTTTGTCCTTTACGTAAAACATATATCATAGGGTTGTATGTTGGCCTATATTGTCAGTATATATGACACTGGTCTGTTTTTGTTTATTGCAGACAGATAATTTTATATTTTATGTGTAAAGTCTATGCAAGACACTCAGATGCAATCCTAGAACATCACTTTTTGACGAGCAGGGTCCTCCATAGTTTTCAGTTGTTTGCCTTAATTTAATGGTTTGCATGCATAAAAATAGAAATAATATAAAGTTATACTTTGATTGGAGCACCTAAGCCCTATCCTGAACCTACCCACTTCTGAACAATATAGAACACGTAACAGTCAAATATAAGTACAATCGTAGGTATTTATTGCAAAACTGACCATAAACAAGCAGCATTCCACGTTTTCTGAAGCCATGCAATATTTTTATGCGAAGAAGAGAGTAAAACATAAGGTTTTAATCGTTCAAAATGATCCCGCTCTGTTAACACGCTCACGTCTCATTCAAAAAGATACTCCCATCACTTGATGTGCCTCCCAAGATTTTCAAAGATCTAGATTAGATTCTTTATAACTTTATTTGGAGAAAAAACACATTGTTTAAAAAAGGAGGTAATTTGTAATCTTAAAGAGCAAGCGGGACTGGAAGTACTAGATTATAATACTCTTAATGACACCTTTAAAATTAAATGGTTATTTTTTTAGTTTTAGAGTTTATGAAGAATGGAATGTATTTCCTAATTGTATATTTAATACTCTGGGAGGCATAGACTTTTTGTTGAAATCTAATTTTTCTGTATGTAAAAAAAAAAAAAAAACACTAAAACATGTAATGCTCTGGAACCATTGAAATGTATGTTATTTTCTTTCTATTTTTTTTTTTTTTTTTTCTCAACTTATGTTCATTTGACATGAATATGTAATACCTCTTGTTCTTGTGGCATTGAATTAATAAAGTATTAAAAATAATGATAATAATTTGCATACCGACAGACTGCAGCACACAGGATGAGCTTTACAGAGAACAGAGACGGTGATCACGTCTATTCCTCTCACAAATCAATTGTTTTGCCTCAGAATTGGAATACTAATATTTTTTGAATAAATTATGACTGTAGTTGCATTTGCCTGTTATATCTTGTGCTTTATTGACAAATAATATGTACTCATAAATGTGTAAATAGTGTGATGTAAATAAAACTGTTGTGACTGTTTATATTGGAAAATCTCCAACATATATGCAATAATTGCAAAATGATTAGGTGCATCAAAAAGTGACACCAAAGGATTCTGATCAAGCATCAATATGTGATGAGTTGGGAGTGAGAATATGTTGCCAAGACTTGTTTTGAATGTTTTTAGTTGATTGTTTTAGGGTGTTCTAGGTGGATGCTTACAGAAGAGCCAAATCTCAAAAGAGTCCAAAATTATATACCGGTCTCCTAGATATGGCTTGGGTCAATTCTTCAATGTAGGTCTGAAGGATTTTTACACCTGTTTTATTTTTACTCACCAAGCAACATTTCTGATTGCTTCGAAAGTAATCTCTCTCAAGCATGCCACACTTTTTATTCCATTGCAGTACTGCATGGTATGAACAATAGCAGTGATGCTTATCTTATATTTGTATATGTAAGTCTCTCTGTCTCTTTCTCCAGCTGCAGGCCCAATCATGTGTGAGGACAGCCTCTCTCCACCCTGCTGTTATGAATTTGCTGGCCGGCGATTCGTCATGGCAACAGAGAAAGAGACGGACAGAAAGATCCCAGTAGAGATCAATACTCCAGCACTCCTCCCCCTCAGCCGTACCTGCACATCTTATAAGAGTTTAACACAGGACAACACCGCATGAGCCCATTCATATACTCTCACAGCTATTATCACCTTCAAACGCTCTGTTACCAAGAGCAAACATGGTTTTGAATTATCCCTCACATTTCAGTACTCAAAGACTTGAACAAAGAACATCCATTCCAAGTACGCTACTAAAGAAAAACACATGACTGGCATAAACAGCTATTTTTCTTTCTTGTATTTTCCTAACCCTAATCGATCAGATTTGACTACCATTTCAGCCCTAAGACAAGGAAGACATCCACAGTGAGCAGACTGTAGGTTTATCTGGCTGCACAAGGCCTGAAAGGGAAAATGCAGCAGCTAAAAGGCAGGACAGCCTGTGCCCCGATCCCTAAAGGTCAGAGAGCGTGTGTGAATAATGAATGAGATATACTGACCCTTTGACACCAGAGCGAACAGGGGTCATGAACACAAATATACACATACAAACATACACACAAGAGCAAATGCACTCGCCAAATGCATGACATGTGCATCTTTTCCACTGAGAATTCAATGAGAAAATTCTACTGAGAAATTCCACTGTTTGCTGTTTTGTGACGGTAGACACAGACACATAAATCCCCAGCTGAAAGTTTATTCAAGTGTGCTATTAGTATACTTCTTTTCAACTTTATTTTTTTTTACTTTCAGTCTACATTTTATGTACTTCTCAGAATTGTGCTTTATGCACTTCTCAGAAAAATACTTAAAATGCCATTTAAGTATACTTGACTTATACTTAGAAAAAGTCTAAATATATTTGAGCTGTACTTGTGCTCTGAGAATCTGTGTTTTCATTGTTATACGCTAGGGGCACTATTTAATTAGTAAACTTAGTTCTAAACTTAGTTCACTTTTAGTATACTTGCAGTACAAACTGAAAACATAGATGTAAACTAGTTGTGTACTCAACGTTTACTACTGTTATACTTAAAGTATACTTTAATGTACTAGAAAGTGGGCCAATTTAGTCCCAGGGAGTATTGAAATAGTACACTTAAAAGTATACTACTAATACACTGATATTTGTATACTTACTATATAAAGTATACTTGACCTTTACTTAAGTATACTTAATAAAATAAACTTAAAGTATACTTCTTTTTGGTAAGGGTAATCCAGAGAGAACAGAATGCGTGTGTTTATATATTAGAGCTGGGGAAAATAATGTGTTCAATTATGCAATTAATCGGGGAGACCGCGGAGTGTTGTAACACAGGGTAAGTTGTAACAGTCAGTCCAATTATCCAATCACATCCTCTATTGAGGTAAAGTCATGTGAGGTTTCTGTTGCACATCAAGGGGTTTATGTAAAATGTGTTTCCATCATAGTTTATGTGCATCTTCTTATTGGAAAAACACTATCCGCCTCAAATGAGCACATACGGTTTTGTGCACGCTTAGAATTTATGCGCATCTTGACATTTCCATCCAGCATTTTTTATGTGATTTTTCAAAATGCACAGAAAAATAGGTTGATGGCAACACAGCTAATGACTGAATACAGCACACACACAAACACGCACACATCAGTTGTTTAAAGTCCTAAATTGATACAGTATTAGGTTTTTCTCACTTTTAATGGTTCACTTTATTTAAAAAAAAATGAGTATTCTTTGTTCTTCAATCAAGTGTTTGCATAAATTGTAAGTGTGGGTCTTATTTCAGCAAATTAATCACACTGATCCATCTATCCCCAGCCTGTGTTACAGCTCACCACAGTAATGGAGTAGGTCGTAACAATGGAACTCTTTGTATTTGACATTAACTCAGATAATCTGTGATTATGCAGTACAGGTCCAAGTGAGTTTTACTTGTAATAGACAAATGTGGCTACCATATATCAAAGTTTGAGAGATCTAGCACAAACAACCACTGAGTTACTGATGCTCAAACAAAAAGTGTTACTTTCATCCCCGCTCTCCTCCATTGGCTGTTTAAAGGTGCAGTTAGCAGTTAAGGTGGAATTTTTTTTTCACCATGGGTGAATATGATGGTTTGAGCAGTGTACCAGTGGTTACAGTGGTTACCCTAGACCTCATCTCTAAGGTGCTCCAGCCTCTCATCATGGCTGCGTTGGCCACACACACCCTTCTGACCACCCCTAAGGTTCTGCTTCAGATAGACACTACACTCATCTTCGTGGATCTGGAAGCTGTTCCCACTCTTCCTCTGCTGGTTCCATCTTAGCTCCAGCCAGCATAATTGACTCCCTGATTCCATCCATTCCCCTGACCCTGCTTTCTTCACTGGGTCTGTCTGACATCTGTGAATAACTGGTTCTGTCCAGTTCCCTAGCCCTTCCGACCCTGCCAGATTCACAGTGGTCTACAGAGTCATGGCCTAAGCCGGCAAACTTCCAACCTTCCAACACCAACTCAGCCCTTTTAACCCTTAACTCCACCTTGACACTCTCTATGGGGAGTTCATAAGATAGTCTTTACATTCTTTTGATCCATTGCTTACATGAATTTAGAAAATTCTCTCCTTCAACCAACAAAACTGTTTTTTTTTTTTTAATTATCAGTGCCTGATAAGTAAAGCTGATATGCGACTTTTCTTTGGTAATATTACTGCTTACTTTATATGTGAATGTATTGTGGCTTGACTTAAATTAGGGGTGTCCAATCTTGCTCCTGGAGGGCCAATGTTCTGCAGAGTTCCAACCCCAAGTAAACACTCCTGAACCAGCTAATCATGGTCTTACAAGGCATAGAAACTTCCATGCAGGTGTACTGAGGAAAGTTGGACCTAAACTCTGCAAGACACCAGCCCTCCAGGACTGAGTTTGGACACCCCTGACTTTGGCCTAGCTCAAAAAGCAAATTCAGCTTTCCTTCCTTTTTACAGGCTTCCCTCCTTTCTTATAAACTTTCATTGTTTTTTTTTTTTGCTTCACACCTTTGTATTTTTTGACTCGTCATTTTGATCTGGCAACTGCCAATCAGTGAATTTGCCCTGTCTTCTGCCTTCCTTTGGGTTAGTTTTCCACACAAGGGCCCTGCATAGTTCAGGATTATCTTTCTTCAATTTTTCCCACATTCTCTGTCAGGTAATTTCTTTGGCATAGAAACTTTCTGCAGTCTGCAGTTAAAGCTTAAGAGACATGTTCTGCTGTATTGTCCTCAGAGGCAACAAAAGCCCATTGTTCAGGCTTTGTACTTGACTCTGTGTATACATTTTGCTATGAACACTCTGGACATCATTGTTTACGAAGAACTCTTGCAAGTCTTGAATTTCTAGTTCCTTGCAGATGATTTTGCTGGTAAGAACTGGAACAACTGCCCTCGAAAGTCTAGGTATGAGTATGCCAATTGTTGACCAAACTGTTAACCTTCCCATTTGGACTTGGTAATATCCTGTATGTACAGAGAGAACATTTGATGCATCTGGAGTTTATTTAACCATGGTAACTTGAAATTTCTGATCTAGGACTGAGACTGTGGTCTTACAATTTCCGGAATTTCCTCATCCCAGCCAATCTTCCCTCTACACTTTTGCTGGAATATCTGTTTTTTGTTTTTTTGAAAAGGAAAAATAGACAAATGATGCCATGAACCCCGGGGCATTAGATACAGAAGCTATAGTAAAGCACATACCAGTAGATTGCATTTTACTGATCATTTTACTGATCAGTCAAATGTAATGCACCACTTGCAAAACAAGTCTCAGTGGTGCCAAGGCGATTCTGTGCCGTTGCTAGGGAGTATTGGTTGGTTGCTAGGTGGTTACTTACTGACCCAAGTGAAAGCTCTCTCCCATGTCTCACCTGGACTGCCCACACTCTGGAGAGCTGCCCAAGCGCATTATATCAAGTGCCTTCGAACTGTTTGCTAAACATAAGGTGTAGAAATACCATTGGTAATCCCATTGTGAGTCTTTTAACAGAGAAACAAGCAGACTTCGTATTGAAATATTGAACGGGCTGCGATGATTTGAAACGCTTCTGTCTGTCTGTAGCAGCTATGGAAGCCGAGAGGATGCAATCACCGCACACACTTCCAAGGCCCTAGCATCAATAATGAAAGCAAATTTACTTTTATTTGATATATCACAGGATACTTCATTCATAGCAGTCTATTCATCATTGCCAGCGTTTGCACTCTCAATGTGAGCAGAGAGAGGTGCATTAGAAAGATGGAAGCGGTTATTAGATTACGCCGGGCCTCTATGTCACCCCACTCTTCACAAGCTCACAACTTCTCCTCTATTAGGCCTGCATGCATTTATCTGCTTACTTACACACACACACACACACACACACACACACACACAAATACACACAGACACACACACACACACACACACACACACACACACACACACACAAATACACACAGACACACACAGACGTGTTTGTCTGTTTATCACGGTGGGGACTTTCCATCAACATATAATTTTATACTGAAATAACAGTATTTAACCTTAGATATCATTTAGTTTGTTTATTAAGCTGTTTTCCCCATGGGGACCATTAGCTGCTGGCCAGAGTGAAGGTGATTTCAGGTTATACTGTCCTAACAGAGCAGGCATAGAGGGCCGGTGTCCCTGCAGAGTTTAGCTCCAACCCTGATCAAATCGATGTCTTCAGGATTACTAGAAGGCTACAGACAGGTGAGTTTTATCAGGGTTGGAGCTATAACTAGTCACACTAGTCCTTCGGACTAAGCCCATGCCGGTTATGGAGACAGTCAAGACCTACAATAGAGTGAACACTAACTCACAAATATTTAAAAAGCTGGAAAGGAAATGATACTTGGAATTTGTGCTCTGCATTTCACCCATCCAAGTGCACACACAGCAGGAAGTAGTAAAAAAAGTTGGAGGTTCAGTGCCTGGTTTTACTACCTCTAGTGTTCTTTTTTTGGGGAAACTGCAGTGATATGTACTTAGTGGTACATATTTTGTGTCTCACATTTTTGTCATGAGACCAGGTAGATTTATCTTGTATTCATTTACAGAGGTATATTATGTCATACTTCACGCTTCTCTAGTAAGTTTCGTCTATGTGTGAAGATGCTACAGGCATCAGCGCAGCACAAATCTGGGAATGAATGTTCCAAAGTGAAGTCAAATAAACGGATTTCACCTGGGAGTAGGGTGCAATGGACAATGTGTAGGGACGATGTCAATCGGCAAACAGTTCATGCACGGAGCTCACTTCTAATGAGCTGATGATCTGAATCAGGTGTGTTAACTAAGAAAGACATGCAAAATATGCAGACTGGGGGTACGCGAGGACTGGAATTGAGAACTGCTGCTCTAACCATTAGGCCACGGCTGACCCTGTTATATATATATATATAAATGAGGACTTCTACTGCTTGTATAAAAATGCTTAAAAAAATACATTCTTGATTATTTTTGAAACTATGATAAATGAGGATGTCCATAAATGTCCCCAAATGAAAATGTTGTCATATTTTCATACATAGGTAATTCTTAATACTACTGACATAGGCCTACTTCTTTTAATTTTTTTTTTAATTCTAAATACTAGTGACTGACCCAAACCCTAGCTCAAAAGAATATATAGGAATCCTACCAGACAAAAAAAGAAATTTGTCCCCAAACTATAAGTAAATCCCCACATACACATGCTTGGCTAAAGGCACCATCACAGCAATTGGTCTGTGAGCTCACTAATATCCTGAAACCCATAAACAGCACATATCAGAGTATGAGACTTGATAACCAACTGAGGCTAATATTCCTCCCGCTGCTTAATCACAAACTGCCTTTAATTCACTTCTAAAGAGCTTGATCCTGTCAGATATACCTCTGGCGAGTTAAATCAGTGCTGATGTGAGTGTGTTTTCATGCTGTCTGTCTGCCTGGGCATCTCTCTCTCTCTTTCTCATCGTACTGATTGCCTGATGCAGTGGTGAGCAAACTTAAGTGAATTGCACATCTTCAATCTTCTCCAATCACTTAAGGCTGCAGCGCAGCGACGGCCATCCATCATCTGTGGCCTGAAACATCTGGTGGATCAGCAGCGTGGGACCCACAACTAAATGATAGTAAAAGGTATGATAGCACTCAGGCAAAAGAGATCCAACAGCAAACTCTGGACTCTGGGCCAAAGCTGCACTGCACCACTTCAACATGAGCAAAGTTCTGTTCGTGAATTATACTCAAAAGAGTGGCCCTAAAATGTATTTCGACATTTAAGCAACACTTTGTCGCTTGATGCATGATTGTCATTCACTGTAAAACCCAATGGCTTTGAATGGATTAAATGAAATCAGTTAATTCGACTCAAATAATAACAAAAGTTTATTGGACTTAATTGAAATAAGTTCTGTGAACTCAAAATGTCTTTGTAGTAAGCTGAACTTAAAATCATTGAGTTTTCTAGTTTCTAGATTTACAGAGGTTTCTGTTATGCTGGTTTTGTAATGTTACTGTTGTGGTGAACAGAAGAGCCTGTGGTTAGGTTAAAAATAGACATGGAAAACTTAAAGACTACATATGCATGTTGTTTGACTGTTTACATAAGTGTTTAGACCAATTCTAGGTTTGGGGATGCGCGCGCATAATGGTTGCATAAAACCTGGGAATGATTTACAGGGAGAGAATTACAGGGATACAGTACAAAATAGTTTGATTATTAAAAGATTATAGATTATATTAATTAGATGTCATTTTCAAAATATTCTCTGCTTATTACAAGAGCTTGTCACCCAGCGATAAGCACTGGTATTTAACGAAATTGACATTAGATAGTGGGATAGTCTTACAGATCCGAAACAGGGATGATGTTTTTTTACGGACAAAGCCTATCTGGTGGCAGAAAACTCACTATTTTTGAGTTAAATCGAGTTATAAAGTCCAAATTAGGAGATATACACTTGCATTTGCGAGAAAAAAGTCAGAATTGTGAGATAAAATAAAGTAATGTTATGTAAAAATGTTAATAGTGATCGGTTTAAATAATATTTGATGCTGTAACTGTAGGGCTAATACGTCCCCTATGAAGAGCATATGTGAATATTATATAGACCTATTGTTTAAATCATATTTATGCTTTAAAAGTAGAGTAATCATATCAGTTTTCATTCATAGCATGTCTGTTTAAACATCTGCGCTTAGCTTCAAATAGCATTTTTGAAAATGATTTGCATTCCAATTCTGACATCAAAAGGCACACAAATATATATTTTTTCTCTTACTCCATGGAATTTACCCATTTACCTGCACTTAACACGTTACCAGTGTTTTTCTGCAACCACAATGCACGCACAACTGCAAGTGACATAGCTGTGACGTCTACTGTAAATTGGTCTATAGTGAGAGTTGTTTTGATAACTACAATAGCATGTGCTAGTGTGCAGTTGCTAACTAGCACTTAGCTATAAAGATTGAAATGAATGTGTTCTCAGCCCCGCCCCACTTGTCACAATTATTGCTGTGACTTTTAGGGCATGTATACACTTGACAGGTTTAGTTTGATTAACATGAACTCTGGTGCAATTGCTTTATTCATTTGAATAAATGTCAGTGCTGCCAATCAAACACTGGTCCACTTCCAAACAAACTATTTATATTGAAGGATCTAATCCTCAGATGCACACTGTGTGCATTTGCATTTGCTATCTCCATATAGCAGATATCTGTGTATGCAGTGAAGGAATTCCTGTTGCTGTTTTGACTCCATTTTTAGCAGCTAGTAAAAATACAACCATAAGAGTGCATTTAGCTCAGAACATGGCATAGTTTCGGATGTTCAGTAAGTTTGCAATAGTTTTCTGTCATGAAAACGTGCCCAATCAGGATGCAACTGTATCCTTATGGCTTTTTTCTATCTTTAGACTTAATGTTAAAAATGTAAATGAACCATGGTACAATTATATCAAGAATATACACAGCATTAGGCAAATGGTCCAAATGTCACTTTTAGTGGGTATCCAGTATGAAGTCAGTTCACCCAAAAAAAGAAAATTCTGTCGTGACTCACCCTCATGTTGTTCTGAACCCATAAGACTTTTGTTCATCTTCGGAACACAAATTAAAGATGTTTTTAATGAAATCTGAGAGCTCTCTGCTTGTAGTACCCGGATGCGCTGTGCCTTGTTTACAAGTGGAGGAATGCAACATGTATGCATGGTATTGTTGAATATGGTGATATTAAAGAAATTGTTAAATAAAGTCATTATTTTTGTTTTCTTTGCACACAAAAAAAGGATTCTTGTAGCCTTATAACATTAAGGTTGAAACACTGATGCGCACAGACTATTTTAAGGAAGTCCTTACTACCTTTCTGGGCCTGGGAACATTGTTAATTGTGTTGCTGTCTATACAGCGTCAGAGAGAACTTCATCAAAAATACAGGTTTTTAATGACATGAGGGTGAGTAATTAATGACATAATTTTAATTTTTGGGTCAACTATCCTTTTAAGGTGTCCTCACATTAAAGGGATATTTCACCCAAAAATGAAAATGTGATGTTTATCTGCTTACCCCCAGGGCATCGAAGATGTAGGTGACTTTGTTTCTTCAGTAGAACACAAACAAAGATTTTTAACTCCAACTGTTGCAGTCTGTCAGACATATAATGGCAGTCAGTGGGATCCACGGCTTTGAGAGTCAAAAAAACACACACAGACAAAACCAAACTAAACCCTGTGGCTCGTGACGATACACTGAGGTCTTAACACACCAAACAATCATTTTTTACATCTGATCCATTACAATGTCCAACTATCTTGTGTTTATCCTGATTGTTGCAATTGATTAAAAACTAAAAGATTACGTTTGCTTGCGTGAACTCATCCAGGAGTGTTGACTTTTCACTGACTGCCAACTTTTGAGCCTGATCGACTGAAGATATGGTTCTTGCTCTTCATCATGCGCCAGCTGTTGTGAACGCGCTCAGGACAGTTGGACATTGAGGTGGATCAGAGGTAAAAACTAATCTAAATACTGTTCAGTTTCTTGCACAGACTGATTGTTTGGTGTGTTAAGACCTCAGTGTATCGTCACGAGCCGCAGGGTTTAATTTGGTTTTGTCTGTGTGTGTTTTTTTGACTCTCAAAGCCGTGGATCCCATTGACTGCCATTATATGACTGACAGACTGCAACGGTTAGAGTTAAAAATCTTCGTTTGTGTTCTACCGAAGAAACTAATTTTGCATGCCCTGGGGGTAAGCAGATAAACATCACATTTTCATTTCTGGTTAAACTATCCCTTTAACTATGAACATGATCCATTTGTCATCCGAGTGTTACGATTCTTAGTTTATGCATTGCACTGCTTAAATATTCTTTATTAATTACTGAATCATTACTTTTCAATCCTTTCATAATAATTTCAGTTAATTGATTTTCCAAGGAAGTGCTATGGCCACTAACAAATCACAATAATTTATAAGAAACAAACAAGCAGTTTTATCGTGTGAGAGACATGAGTTGTGGATCACCTCCACTGACTGTCATTGTTTTATAGTTCTCTGTCCGAGCATGGGCACTGGTACAAGGTTCTTGGCCACATGACACCAGGACTACAGTGGCTTATTACTAAATGCTTGACCTGCTTCCAACCCCTTTTACAGGGTGCAAAGAAGCTATCTGCTGATAGCTCACTACGCATTTCATGATGGCAGCAGCATAGTAGATTAATCTGTTCCATAAAAAAGGGAATGAATACACCTGACACAATGCCAGCGAGATGTAGTTTGGTTTAAAAAAATGGCTAAATGAAGATAGGCTGACATTCAACTGATGTTGGACAATTAAATCAATATTTTCTAATGGTTTTACTCTATATGTGTGTTGAATCTTCAGTGTGTTTGACAGCTGTTCTGCAAATAAGAAATACCAAAGACTTCAGTTCTAGTCAAAGCAAAACATTTCCGTTTTATGTGATACTCGATTTCATGGATATGATTGAAGTATTGCTCTTTCATAGTATGCATACTTGTCTTCTTTGCCTTGATTGTTTCTTATAAAATTCCTCAAATAAAAAGAAACATATCAGATACACATAGAAATCATTTTAAAATGCTAAACTGGTATTCAAGAAACATTTTATATTACCTTCTTATTACTATTATTAATAGTTGAGCACCAATAAGTATTTGTAATAGTTGAGCAGCAAATCTGCATATTAGAATGATTTCTGAAGGATCGTGCAACACTGAAGACTGGAGTAATGATGCTGAAAATTCAGCTTTGATCGCAAAAATAAATAATTAAGTTAAAATAGGAATTTGAATAATATTGCCTAATATTACAATTTTTACTGCAATTTAATCAAATAAATGCAATGTTTTTGTGGGCATAAAAAACATTGTTCCAAACTTTCTCTTACCAAAAAGAAGTATACTTCTAGTTTATTTTATTAATGTATACTTAAGTAAAGTTCAAGTATATTTTTCAGTATACTTTTTTAGTACGTATACAAATATCAGTGTACTAGTAGTATACTTTTTAATACTCCTTGGGACTAAATTTACCCACTTTCTACTATATAAAAGTATGTTTAAGTTCACTTTAAGTATAACAGTAGTTAACTTTGAGTACACAACTACTTTACATCTATGTTTTCAGTTTGTACTCCAAGTATACTAAAAGTGAACTTATAGGTATACTAATAGTTTACTAATTAAATACTTTTCATGCAGTTTTAGTACACTTTGAAGTAGCTAGAAAAAGACTATTGATGATAATCAAATGTAGATGGAGTTGATCAACAGCCCAAAGTTTGACAGTCATTATTTCCTCTTCATGGGTGGACATTTTATTTCATAACGTTACACAGTTTTCCATATCTATGGTTTTGATGCTGATTTATGTCTGATGATTGTGTTAGATTACATGTGGAAGCATCTGTTGTTTCGGTTTCTTCTTCACTTGTGTTTTGGAAATTCTGTTACAAGATGTGCAATAGCGCCCCTAGAGTATAACAATGAAAACACAGATTCTCAGAGCACAAGTAGAGCTCAAATATACTTAGACTTGTTCTAAGTGTAAGTCAAGTATACTTAAGTGTCATTTTAAGTATATTTCTAAGAAGTATATAAAGCACATTTCTGAGAAGTGGACTGAAAGTACAATATAATGAAGCATACCAATAGCACATTTGAATAAACTTCTTTTTCATAAGAGGTATTTTGATGCAGGCTAAATATGACATGCTAAATATTGTATTTCTCTGGCTTTTCTGGGCTTTCTGTGTCATCATCATCATCATCAGTGGAACTGCATCTAGTCTTGAGAGGTGAGACGGATTTGTGTTTCAAATTTCCCTATATATGGCTGAAATGGACAACATTCTATAATAGAGGAATTCAAAAAGAACTAATAATCGGGCTGTCACCTAGAATCTAGGGTTAATATTTCAGGCATGCAAATGAACAACATCTCATTGATTACTGTGGGTGAGCACACAGGTCAGCTGTGTCTCCATGACAACAGCATTCAGCTCATTATGTTGACTTGTTCGGAAAGAGCTTTAAGTTGCTCTACAGCATCCTTTTTGGTCAAACTGTGTGTGCAGTTTTTGGTATTTCTATGCTAACTAATTTTCTACAGTCCTGGTTTAATAGAGAACTATAAGTAAGCCTAAGCTTTTCATGGACTGATTTCCTGAAGAGTGTAAACACAGTTGCTCTGTGGCAATCGGAAAACAAGCAGTCTGACATGTCAAGTATGACTATATAAGTCTAAAGCTTGGCACAAAATATATAGGGGAGAGCGGGGATGAAAGTAACACTTTTTATTTGAGCATCAGTAACTCAGTGTTTGTTTGTGCTAGATCTCTCAAACTTTGATATATGGTAAAACTCACTCGTACATGTACTGCATAATCACAGATTATCTGAGTTAATGTCAAATACAAAGAGTTCCATTGTTACAACCTACTCCACTACTGCGGTGAGCTGTAACACAGGCTGGGGATAGATGGAACAGTGCTGAAATGAAGACCCACACTTACAATTTATGCAAAAACTTGATTGAAGAACAAAGAATAATTCGGTTTTTTTTATATAAAGTGAACCATTTTAAGTGGCAAAAACATTATACTGTATTCATTTTAGGACTTTAAATTTAGCACAAAACAATTGCTGTGTGTGTATTTACTGTATTTAGTCACTAGCTGTGTTGCCATCAACCTATTTTTCTGTGAATTTTGGAATATCACATAAAAATGCTGGATGGAAATGTCAGGATGTGCATAAATTCTAAACATGCACAAAAAACCATATGTGCTCATTTGAGGTGGATAGTGTTTATATCCAATAAGAAGATGTGCATAAACTACAATGGAAACACATTTGACATAAATCCCTTGATGTGCAACAGAAACCTCACATGAGAATGTGATTGGATCATTGGACTCATTGGAATCATCATAAGGAGTTAGTTGTGACATTTTAATGAACTGTTACAACTATCCCCAAACAGCCATAACATAGCCCACTGTTTTTGCATGTGGGTTTTAAGTTAGCATGAATGCAAAGTATCAAATTACACTAGAGAAACAGCTACTTTAGGTTATGTAAGTCAAATCTAAATCACAGTGATTCCTAGGCAAAAATAATCGTTATGAAACAAATTACTTTCTTTCCTAAAAATGATATTGTTGACAGCTCCTTTAGGAAAAAATAATCTTGTTTTCTTGCTTGAAATAATATTTTGCTTGTTCTAAGCAAAAACTCACTTAATTGTGACTTCTTTTTTCTGAAAATGACAATAAAAAGACAATCAAGAAACTCCGTCTTGATTTAAGAATTTTTAGATGTTTTGGCTGGAAACAAGACAAAAAATCTAAGTAAGAAAAGCATTTTTTGCAGTGTAAAAACAGCATAGCAACTCTTTGGAAACTACCTCCATCGCTCTATTTTGTAAATATGCACGTAGTTATTTTTGCATTTCATTTAGTGCAGCTAACCCAACACAGAACAGCTTTAAACGTATACATCCACTCGCACGTAGCACACATAAAGCAATTCTCTAGTCAACCGTTGTAAGCCACCATGTGGTCCTCTGTCAGACACAGTTAACACAGTTACAAAGAGCCGACACACTCCTGGCACCTGCAGCCACACTGACCCACATTCAGACACTCGTGGCCCGCAGCCCTCCCTCTCGAACCCACCACGGGCCACAGCGCCTGCTCTCCTCACCCGTGCCGGGACACAATGGGGTTAGTGGCAGCTGCTCCCATGTAAATCTTGTCAGAGTCAAATGGCAACTGTTGAATAGCGAACAGGCCGGTGGGGCACGAGTTCGGGGGTGTTGTGGGAGGGGGCCGGCCGCCCCTTAACACTGCGCCACAAGCAGTTCATGTTCTCCTTCTCTCCGAGAGCGTTCCGCTCGTGCTGCTCCGGCACAATAGAACATAATAGCCGGCGTCCGCCGGAGAGCCAAATCACTGTTTCCTAATCTCCCTTCATTAGGCCCCTCTCGTCCACCACGGGCCGCTCCCTTTCATCCCCCTATCGCTCCGTCCCGCAGCCGGACAATGCTGGAGCTTCTGTCCTCACAAAGGGCCCAGCGGAAGTTCAGTTAATCTGGCTTCTCTTCCTGCTTGATGAAGAGAGGGAATGTGGCTTTAGTCTGGCCATAGTCACTTTACAGATCAAAGGAAACCTTATTCTGACTTCACACACACACGCCACACGTCTTTGTTGAGTTAGAAGATACTAGATCATAAAATGAATAGTTGTTGGTCAATACAGCATTCTATAGGAGTAAAAATTTATAGTAACTGCTAGGATGCGGAACACCTATTCACCAGATATCATTGTGAAACCCATTGACACCAGCTATTACACTGCAAACAAATACTTTTCTTACTTAGTTTTTTGTCTTGTTTCCAGCCAAAATATCTAAAAATTCTTAAATCAAGAATAATTTTCTAGACGAGTAACAATTATTGTCTTGTTTTCAGAAAAAAACAAGTCAAAATTAAGTGCATTTTTCCTTGAAACAAGCAAAATAATCAGCCGATGGGGTGAGCTGAATAATCTTGTTTTCTGTTTGAAGTAAGATTTTTTTTTTTCTTAACCCATTGGCAGATTATCTAGCTTGTTCTAAGCAGAAACGCACTTAATTTTGACTTGTTTTTCCTGAAAACAAGATTTTTTTTTACTTGTCTAGAAAATCCTTCTTGTTTTAAATTTTTTTAGATATTTTGCCTGAAAAAAAGACAAAACATCTAAAGTAAGAAAAGCATTTGTTGCTGTGTAATCCTAGGTTAGATGTCATAACATTTGTACCTTATATATTGTCATAATATATAGTATATGTGTGACCTTGGACCACAAAACCAATTATAAAGGTCAATTCTTTGAAATTGAGATTTATACATAATCTGAAAGCTGAATAAATAAGCTTTCCATTGTTGTATGGTTTGTTAGGATAGGACAATATTTGGCTGAGACACAACTACACTCTTAAAAATAAAGGTGCTTTAAAAGGTTCTTCACAGCGATGCCATAGAAGAACCATCATTGGTTCCACAAAGAACCATTCGGTCAGAGGATCTTTAAAGAACCAACTCTTTACCTTTTTATATCAGATGTTAAAGGTTCTTTATGAAACCATTTAGACAAAAAAAGGTTCTTCTATGGCAACGTGAAGCACCTTTATTTTTAAGAGTGTAATTGAAAATCTGGAATCTGAGAGTGCAAAAAAATATCTGAATACTGAGAAAATCGTCTTTAAAGTTGTTCAAATGAAGTTCTTAGCAATGCACATTACTAATCAAAAATTACGTTTTGATATATTTATGGTAAGAAAATTTACAAAATATCTTCATGGAACATAATCTTTACTTAATATCCTCATGATTTTTGGCATAATTTTGACCCATACAATGTATTTTTGGCTATTTGCTATTTAAGGTTTTGTGGCCCATATTTGGCCTCACATATATAGTGTTTGTAAAATGTGTAATTGGTGTGGCATCAAATGTAATTCCAAAAAAAAATAAATAAGAATACTGTTTTCAAACAGGTTTCCTAAAACATCTTTCAATGGCTGGAGCTGACAAGCTCACATCATTGGTTGAGCAAGTAGTAAACAACACAGAGCTGTTTTTTTTTTTTTTTTTTTTCTTCAGACAAATCAACCTATAGATCTCAGCATAATAAACTGGGAAGAAAGTTTACACTGTGAAAACACGTGAACCTTTAAATAGCCTAAATGCTAAAATCACACTGGGAAGTCCAGGACTTCCCAAATGCAAGAGCTTCCATGAATGTTCTTCTGTTTGAGAGTGTGTACAGGTGAGTGGGACAGAGCCAGTCTGATGTCTTCAGCTTGCCCCCTAGTGTTCACTCCTGCACACAGCATACTCTCTAAAGGCCTCCACAAACGGCCCTCAAGCCTTAGAATAACAGAGACAGGCGGCAGATCAAAAAACACCCTGTGTGTGTGTGTGTGTGTGTGTGTGTGTGTGTGTGTGTGTGTGTGTGTGTGTGTGTGTGTGTGTGTGTGTGTGTGTGTGTGTGTGTGTGTGTGTGTGTGTATAATTAGACTCCTAATAGGCATGACTGACTAAAATAAGAAAAGAGATGTCAGTAGTATGGTCCATATGGGCAGATGACATGATGGAAAGATGATGGGAATGTAGTTTATTAAGAGCATGTTGAAAATCATTTTTAATCAATTCTGTTTAAAAAATAATTAATTAATGAGTATTTTTCTTACCTAGAAACAGTGTTGTGCAGTGCAGTACTGGGAAAGCTTCTTTAAAGCTAAGCTAGAAACTGCTGATCAATTAAATTGCAGGCATGGTATTGTAAAAGTGTTTCCACACCAGATTTCTTTCGGAGTAGACACGGAATGACAAAAATACGACATAAAATTGTTTTGTCATGCTACACTCCTACCTGTTACAGGAAAGCTACATTACATAAACTCTCTCTTTTATAATTACTGGAGCTTTTTTGTAGTGAAATATGTTGACCCTAAAGCATATGTCATAAGGGTCAATCTTTTGAAAGTGAAATTTATAAATCATCTGAAACTGACTAAATGGTTTGTTAGGATAGGACAATATTCAGCTGAGATACAATATGTGACCCTGGACCACAAAACCAGTCATAAGGTTAAATTTTACAAAACTGAGATGTATACATCATATGAAAGTTCAATAAATAAGCTTTCTGTTGATGTATGGTTTGTTAGGATAGGACAATATTTGGTCGAGATACATCTGTTTGAAAATCTGGAATCTGAGGGTGCAAAAAAATCAAAATACTGAGAAAATCACCTTTAAAGTTGTCCAAATTAAGTTCTTAACAATGCATATTACTAATCAAAAATTACATTTTGATATATTTATAGTAGGAATTTTACAAAAAATCTTCATGGAACATGATCTTTACTTAATTTCCTAATGATTTTTGGCATAAAAGAAAAATCAATAATTTTGACCCATGCAATGTATTTTAGCCTATTGCTACAAATAAACCTGTGGTTTAGTGATCCAGGGTCACATATATACTATTTACATATCTACTATATACTGTTTTGGATCAGTTATGTCATATAGTTTTAGTTTAATTAGTTCTAATTAGTTCACTTTTAAGCTGACATTCAAATGCTCAATAACATCGGTCTGAGTGTAAAACATTAAATATAGATACAGAGTATCTTGAGAAGCTACGGTTTCAAAGTAGCTCCTGCAACACAGGTAAGAAGCATTGCTACGAGATGTTGTTATTTACTCACAGACTAGGACGGCTGCAAATGAATCACCATAGCAAACAGTGAAGCAAAAAGTGGCCTTTCACCCCACGTTTAATCTTCTGTTGTTTGCGATGGACTTGAGGTAAATCAGCTGGTTTATTCTCTTTCATCTGCTGAATTTGCACTCTCTGCACTCTTGTGTTTCTGACTCGCTGAAACTTGACCAGGATGCATAATTAAACACACGCTCTTTAATGTTCAAAGCCTGATTGATGGGGTGAACAGGACTTTTTGGATGGACAAATCTACTGGGACAAGTCAAATCAGAACCCAGAGACATAAAAGAGCTCATCTCCAGCAGGACTCACCCTGAGCGTCATTAAAGATTCAAAGACGCGAGCACCGATATGAGAGAATAACAAAGAGAATACTCTGGCTCATCATTGCTACACACATCGGCCAAGTTGAAGTTTTATTCCAGGCGTTTGCTGACTGCTGCGTCAGGCCTCTGCACAGCCATTTTTAACATCACCAAGGATTATCAATATCTCTCTGTCTTTCCCTGTGCATATGTAATTACTTCTGACGGGCGAGTGGAACAGTATCCCGGTCCGTCGCTCAGAGAGACAGAGGTGGCGTCTCGACAATGTAATTTAGTTTAAAAATACACCCTAAATCTCATTTGCCCTGCATTAACGGATCCCATGTTAAAACAGGCAAGAGAACAGAACTAATCATCTGTCTTTAACACGCTGCACATACACAGACAAACACTGATGATACTAAAGTGACGCTTTTGGATTGTTGATTTGAATGGTGTTTCTTAGGGCAACATGTAAAATCACAATTAATATTTACTGATCCAAATACAAAACTACCCCAGGCTGTCAACGACCTCGAGATTTACACTCGATTTTCAGTGCAACGTTTATAATCACTTTCCTTAATAACATTATTTTTTCTGCAATGCTACAAATACTGGATGTAAATTGGAGGGAAAAAAATTACAAAGAACGAGCAACACTCAAAATTATTTTTTGACTTTTTTCCACCCAAAATATCTAAAAATTCTTAAATCAAAAATGATTTTCTAGACACGTAAAAAAAAAAATCTTGTTTTCAAAAAACAAATCAAAATTAGGTAAGTTTTTGCTTAGAACAAGCAAAATAATCTGCTAGTGGGGTAAGAAAAAAAACTTAGCTGCACGCATTTAATGTCTACAGGTGCACACCCATGTTTTCTCTATTTATTTTCACTTTAGACATAACCAAATGTGCTTATATGTAATCCTCAGCGTTGGGGGTAACGCATTACAAGTAACGCAAGTTACATAATAATATTACTTTTTCCAAGTAACTAGTAAAGTAACGCATTACTTTTTAATTTAAAAGAAAATAGTTACTTTTTCAAATAAGTAACACTAGTTACTTTTCCCTCATTTATTGATTAAAAGCTCTCCTGTTCTCATGTTGAGAGAAATTTTGAGTAAGATGTTCCTTTAGTTCTAGAATAAATGTGAACATGCATTAATTCATCTCACTCACTAAAAAAACAGATACAGTGTTCTTCAAAATGAATAAAAGCAGAGAGATTCAACACAAACCTGCAATAATTAAATGTTAAATAATACAAATATCCTTCATATATTTAATCCCATTTTAACCGACGTCTTTGCTGCCGAACTTTAAAGATCCAATTCATCCATGCTAATAAGCAAAAATTACTCCAGATAATCTAACATTTGTTTCTTTTTTTTATTGCTGAAGAGTTGACATTTGTTCTTCTGCGGTCTACTGTACAGACGTCAGTTTACTTTTCTCTAACCCTGAGGGTTTTTGGTTTAAAAAGGCTTTTACATTTGACAAAAATAGAACTTTTTATATAAAAATCAAACAAGCAAGCCCTGCCCAGATTTAAAAAGTAATGCAAAAGTAACTTTTTCTATAAAAAGTAACTAACATAATTAGTTACTTTTTTAGGAAGGAACTCAATATTGTAATGGATTACTTTTAAAAGTAACTTTCCCTAACACTGGTAATACTTGTGTGCTTTTGACAGTATTAGCAAATCAGACACAAAAGATAGCTTAGTCCAGTAATCAGGCGCTTTCTGACAGGCGCATGCCAGAATATATATATATGTAACACAAAGATTTATTAAAAACTACATGCAGTACAGCTACCATATATCTATGATCCAATGCAAACCAAAGAAAGAATTCTAACATCTATGTGGACAGGCCTTTAACAACACACAGCGGGTTGTAATGAAAATGAATCCACTAATGCTGCTTTCAGAACTTTGAATGAGCTCTTTTTGACCCTCAACTGAAAGTGTCCATTAAGGAATCTTCTTGTTATTTCTTTCTTTTTTCTTAGATTTTATCCTTTCAGTCTCACTCTGTCCTTGGATTCCAGGAACAACCGTTCCACCGCACACTTCAGTCCCGTCTGCTTCATGGTACCGCGGTCGCTCCTTTGAGTGCGAGGTTATGGTTCACGGACAGCTGGAATAGTGAAAAATCCGACGCTGAGCCTCACAGGTTTGGAGGGAACACTCATTTTATGTGTTGCAATAAAAGACACTCATCCTCAAAGGCTTTTCGTACAAAACATGGCGCATACTTGAATGAGGCCTGATGTGGGATCATTGTGTAACGCATTTCTCAAGGCCACTAGATTGACGTGATGATTAGAAATGAAGGGTCCCTTCCTGTCCTTGCCAACTGTATTATGACAAAGCGAACCGTAGCTGGTTACATCTCCTCTCGAGATCAAGCTACCAGACACTGGCGCCGCAAGACAGACTTTACAATGATAGTGCTGATGATTCTTTACAACGCAACAGGTCGCAAGAGGAGAGACAATGGGCCAAGACATGGACAGCAGCGGTTTTAATTGCAAGTATGGTTTTATAAAAGAGAGACGTGCGCTTCATTATTCAACACCGAGCTTCATTACTGTTGATGAAACTAGGTGCTTAGAGCAAAGCCTCTGGCTATAAGCCAACAGCTTCTGTCCCACAGTCTCAACACTGTATTAATAAGATCAGAGACGGACAGGAAGAATAAGGAAAGAGACTTGCAAATAACTACATACCTGTGTGAACCTATCTAAATCACAATGTGTAATCCAAGGAATTCTGAAAATCTTAGGGAAAGCTGTCTGTCAGCAGTCCTATTCATTTCAATGCATATAGCCTGGAAGTATACGATTCAATGTTCCTGTAATATTTTTGTTTTATACTCAGTTGCAAATGCCAACACAAGTCTATTTTACAGTATTAGAACACTATTCTTTCAAAAACCTTCGAAAAGTCTTTGCACAGATTTTTTTGTTTATACTAAAGTGACTGAAATGACTTTATTTTAAAATGTAGTGCACAGTTATTATTTACAGCTAATTCTTGAATTATTTTGTTCATGCAACAGCTCACATTAGCGGCGTGAATACTGCTTTTATGCATGAACGACTAAAGAAGCATGAACAGGGCCAAAGAAAGCAAACCAAAAAGTAGTATACTTCAAGTTTATTTTATTAAGTATACTGAAGTAAAGGTCAAGTATATATTTTAGTATACTTTATATAGTAAGTATACACATATCAGTGTACTAGTAGTATAATTGGAAGTGTACTCTTTCAATACTCATTGGGACTAAATTGGTATATAACTTTCTAGTACCCACTTTCTAGTATATAAAAGGATACTTTTAAGTATACTGTACGTTTAACAGTAGTACACAACTAGTTTACATCTATGTTTTCAGTTTGTACTGCAAGTATACTAAAAGTGAACTTATAGGTATACTGATAGTTTACAAATTAAATACTTTATGCATTTTTAGTACACTTTGAAGTATAGTCTCAGTAAACTGCTAGTTTAGTAGTTTTATACTGCAAGTATACTCGTAAGTTTTCTTTAAGTGAAATTATTTAGTATTTAGGTATTGATTTGTATATATTTTGTTATGAATATCTGAACATACAAAACATCAAAAGAAAGAACAGGGGATCTGCTTGTAAACAAAAACATTTTTTTCTAGTTTCATGCATTCTTTTTTTGACTTGACACTTGAATGTGGGTAAGTTTCATAAATAAAAAATAAATAAATAAACAACATTTTGAACAAAAAGACTATTGATGATAATCCAAACGTAGATGGAGTTGATCAACAGCCCAAAGCTTGACAGTCATTATTTCCTCTTCATGGGTGGACATTTTATTCCATAACGTTAGACAGTTTTCCATATCTATGGTTTTGATGCTGTTTTATGTCTGATGATTGTGTTAGATTACATGTGGAAGCATCTGTTGTTTCGGTTTCTTCTTCACTTGTGTTTTGGAAATTCTGTTCAGAAGATGTGCAATAGCGCCCCTAGAGTATAACAATGAAAACACAGATTCTCAGAGCACAAGTAGAAGTCAAGTATACTTAAATGTCATTTTAAGTATATTTCTGAGAAGTACATAAACCCCATTTCTGAGAAGTACATAAAACGTAGACTAAAATTATACTTTCCAAATCAAATCAAATCAAATCACTTTTATTGTCACATCACCACAGCACCTGTGCCTAGGTGAGTGAAATTCTTGGGAGCGAGCTCCAGACAGTGCAGGGACAATTTACATATAGACAGTTATACCTACAGGATTATACAGAGTGACAATATGCAATATATGCATACATACATACATACATACATACATACATACATACATACATACGTACATAGTACACACAGTTACGATTAGACATATTTACAGTTAGCAATACAAGTGCAAGTTGAGTTGTATTTCCAAGAAATGTGCAAAAGAGGTATTTTTATATGAAATTGGGCAGAAGAGAGATTGGGGAGGATAGAACATAGTGCAAAGATTTCAGTGCAATTATAAACATATTATTCGTATATTGTGAATGTGCAAATAGAGCAGAGTGTGGTGCTACAGGTGGTTTGTATGGCCCACTCACCTGTGTGTAGCACACTCAGATTCCACTGAGGAAGATTGTCAACAGTGCAAAGGTGCAGTGGATTATGTATAGATTGGGTATGCAAGGACATGGATGTGTATTGGATGGTTTGCAGTGTAACAGATATATTATTGTATTAAGTGCAATGTGTGCATAGAGTCCAGTGATAAAGGGCAAATTTCCTATTTTAAGTTTACAAGAAGTATACTAATAGCACACTTGAATAAACTTCTTTTTCGTAAGGGTTGTACAAAATAAAATGGTTATCACGGGCCTCATTGTGATTGCGTTCCAGCTGAAATCACGTTCCGGTAGGAGTCCCGAATGATTGATTGAAATTGTGATTGTTCCACTGGGCGTCTCTGTGAGTTCCCGAAACCACACGTAAAAAAATCTATGTTAAATTATGAGTAGCTTTCACAACACTACACTGTAAAAAGTTTTCACTAGATTCAACTTAAAAACCTAAGTTCAGCAGCTGCCTTAAGTTTTCAAGTTGATTTAACTTGTGAGTTTAAATGACTTAAGTTGATTTAACTTAAAATTTTAAGGCAGCTGCTAAACTTACGTTTTTAAGTTAAAACTGGTGAAAACTTTTTACAGTGTACCTTCATCATAACATGAGGTAAGACCTACTGCTTTAGATGAAAAAAACATAATAGCAGCAAAAAATAAACATGTTAACAAATCTCAAAGCGATAGTGAAGCAAATAATAGAGTGGTAGGTAAATAAATAAACAAAGAAAGGTCAGTCATAGTGCTTGAAACCTTCTGCTTTGCTTAGACTCTTGAGGAAGATCTTGTATGCATCTTGTTGCGAGCGAGTTGCAGTGTGTTTTGCTTGTACTGAGTGAGTAAATGTGCATTATGCTGTTTGGCACACACTCCTCAAACACATTAAAAATCTGGTGGTCAGAGCGCTTCGACCCCTGAGGACCATGATCCTTGACCTTCCTTCAGCCTGCTGTATCCATCCAAAGAGCATCAGGAAAATCCACAGAGAATTATTATCATAAATCCACAGTCTTCACTGATATACCACAGTATGCTTGTAGTAGCTACACTCTTAAAAATAAAGGTGCTTTAAAAGGTTCTTCACAGAGATGCCATAGAAGAACCATTTTTGGTTCCACAAAGAACCATTCAGTCAAAGGTTCTTTAAAGAACCATCTCTTTCTTACCTTTTTATAATCTGAAGAACCTTCTTTCGCCACAAAGAACCTTTTGTGAAACAGAAAGGTTCTTCAGATGTTAAAGGTTCTTTATGGAACCATTTAGACAAAAAAGTTATTCTATGGCATCGTGAAGCATCTTTATATTTAAGAGTGTATGCTTTTTGGAATAAAGGAACTCTATAGCTGATATTTGGATGGTAACATTTAGCTTTCTACGTATCTCTCTGTATTGCAGATTTGTTCATTAATCAGTGATTGTAAAGGAGGTCCTCACAGACAAACACAAACACACACTGAAGCGGCTAGGTTATCAGCTAGCATGTCAGCACCCCTCAGACTCCTCTCTTTCATTTATCATCAACTTCTCCGTAAAAATACCATCCTACTTTGCAGGCTAATGCTAACTCCCTGGCTCTGACCCAATGATGCTAATGTTAAGAAACTGGCTGTAACCCAGCTATGCTAATGCTAACATGCTGGCTAGAACCCAGAAATTATAATAATACATTCTGGCTCCAGCAGTCTTACTCGATCGCTCCGCTTTTGTTCAAAAAGCATTCTGTAGCATTTATCATCAGATCACACCAGACATTTGCAAATTTTAGCTAAAAGTTCCAGTGAGAGTTAAATGTTAAACGTAAAATGTTTACACTCTTAAAAATAAAGGTGCTTTAAAAGGTTCTTCACAGCGATGCCATAGAAGAACCATTTTTGGTTCCTCAAAGAACCATTCAGTCAAAGTTTTTTTTTTAAAGAACCATCTCTTTCTTACCTTTTTATGATCTGAAGAACGTTCTTTCGCCACAAAGAACCTTTTGTGAAACAGGAAGGTTCTTCAGATGTTAAAGGTTCTTTATGGAACCATTTAGACAAAAAAGGTTCTTCTACGGCATCGTGAAGCTTTATTTATTTTTAAGAGTGTACTTAAAAACCCATAGTTATTAAACCTGCTATTATAAAGTATTGTCCTGACACTTATTAAAAACATTTTAAATTAATTAATTAAAATGAATAAATAAAAAAATCTAAATTATTAATAAATAACTTGTTTGAAGGAAATCTGCTGTAAACATAGCAATTTGTTATTGTTTTACAATAGGAACAATAACTGTAATAATTAATTAGGTATTTTGATTAATGTCACATTTCTGTGAATTGCTTTTT
Source organism: Garra rufa (assembly GCF_049309525.1). NCBI lineage: Eukaryota > Metazoa > Chordata > Actinopteri > Cypriniformes > Cyprinidae > Garra > Garra rufa. The sequence goes on from NC_133371.1 coordinate 7,754,895, forward strand.
ATCCCTAACTAAAAATGCAAATGTGAATAACTATTCACTATGTTTATTTATTACACTGCAAAAAAATATTTTCTTACTTAGATTTTTTGTCTTGTTTCCAGCCAAAATATCTAAAATAAATTTAAATCAAGAAGGTTTTTTTAGTCAAGTAAAAATTATTTTCTTGTTTTTGCTTAAAACAAGCAAAATAATCTGAAAAATAATCTTATTACAAAAAGACAACTACACTGCAAAAAAATGCTTTTCTTACTTAGATTTTTTGTCTTGTTTCTAGCCAAAATATCTGAACATTCTTAAGTATGTTTAAAGTATTTTCTAGGTGAGTAAAAACGGTCTTGTTTTCAGAAAAAAACAAGTGAAAATTAGGTGCGTTTTTCTTTGAAACAAACAGTATGGGGTAAGAAAAATTATCTTGTTTTCTGTTTGAAATAAGATTTTTTTTTTATTTTTTTTTTTTATTTATTTTTTTTTGCTTACCCCATTGGCAAATAATTTTGCTTGTTCCACCAACGCACTTATAAATGACTATTAAATCATATCACATCACTTCTGTTATAGAGAGATGAAAATGTAATGGTAAAGCAGTTGCATTATAAAACACGTTGCATGTATCAAATCATTAGCTCCGCAATTAAAGTAGATGTAATGGTTAATAGAATAAGAATCACGTCTACGGTTACAGTCCATTACCCTGCCAAGGACATATTGCTCATAAAAATATGAGCCTACTTTTTCAAATGAGACTCTTTATCTTGAAAAAAAAGAAGGGAAAAAATACCCTCAGCACGTGGCGGACCATATTGTGCGTGTGTATTAGTGATGGCTGTGCCCAGATGTCCAGTGCACTCAACTAGCGGCCATAAGGTCAAGGGTCATCCTGACCTTTGTCAGTTAGGACGATCAGCGTGGTCACTGTTTAGTGGCATATCTGGGGGAACAGATGGACAGAACGACTCCCCCATTCCCCCTCCAATAAACCCCACCCCACTTCAAAACCAAGACAAATGAAGCTTTGCTCATCCAGCATCTGATTTCATAAAGACGTACAGCAGGAAAACAGCTGGAACAATCTTGTAAATAGAAAAATAAGGACCTTTTGTCACACATGCTTCATTAAGCCAACAGAGTTCACGTAACATTAATATGAGCTTGATTCAACATATGTGCCATTATGACGTTAGAATGGCAGTACTGTTTCATTACTGAGGTATATCAGATCAGATAAATGTACAAACACAAGCCAGCAATGTCAAATGTTAAATACTATAGCGAGTGCATATATGTGACCATGGACCACAAAACCAGTCATAAGGGCCTTTTTTTTTTTAAATTGAGGTTTATACATTATATAAAAAGCTGAATAAATAAGCTTCCCATTGATGTATGGTTTGTTAGGATAGAATAATATTTGGCTGAGATACAACCGTTTGAAAATCTGAGGGTGCAAAAAAATCAAAATATTGAGAAAATCGCCTTTAAAGTTGTGCAAATGAAGTTCTTAGTAATGCATATTACTAATCCAAAATTAAGTTTTGATA
>NC_133371.1:7756932-7849432 GCF_049309525.1 Garra rufa
TTTTGATATATTTACAATAGGAAATTTATCAAATATCTTTATGATCTTTACATAATATACTAATGATGTTTTGCAGGAAACATGTCATATTTTCTCACATATGGCATAATTTTGGATTTCTATTTTTTTCTCTAAAATAATGAACAGGTTATAATTATTTTTTTATTATGGTGAAAATATATATATAAAATGTGAATTACACATAGCAGGTAAAACTCCTTTTTAAATGTACATCATGCAGCAAAATTTTTAGAAGATGTTAAAAAAAAAAAAAATATATATATATATATATGTTTAGTAATAATTGCGTAATTTCACAGTAACACAATTGTGTATTACATAATAATAATAAAAAATGCCACTGCATTTATCTTTCTAGAAACTCACATAAATATACACACAAATTGTATCTATCTATAGCATTACACATCAAAAATAGTAAGCATTAATTTGAAAGCTATAGATCTTAATAGCACAAATATGTTGTTGCTGGTGTGTCTGTGTGCCGTCAGATTGACAGACGTCACAGAAACACTGTATGAAAGCTGTGAGTCTTTCACGTTGTTATTAGTGGAGTGTGCAAGACAAAACTATAGTATAAGTGACAATTTAACCAGTAGGGTCATTATCCTCTCACTTTTAACCCTCTGTGTGTGTGTGTGTGTGTGTGTGTGTGTGTGTGTGTGTGTGTGTGTGTGTGTGTGTGTGTGTGTGTGTGTGTGTGTGTGTGTGTGTGTGTGTGTGTGTGTGTGTGTGTGTGTGTACACCATCCCCCTGGCCTGATAGCCATTGTAAAGCCTCAGGGAACAGCTCGAAATCAATACTGTTCCACTCCTCCATCTCTCTCTTCATTTAATAACTTGCAACCTTTGTGTCATTGTTCAGCTTATCTTTCTTCATCTACAAAACCTCATTGTCTAAAATTTATCCTTTTCCCATTTTGAAACAAAGATGTCCACTTATTTATTTATTTCATTTAAATTGTGTGGTCATGGTCACTTTGTTCCTAGTTATTAAATTACAGAGATATATTGGCAGTAGTTGACATACAGTATAACCCTTTTTTTTTGTCAACATTAAGATTATGTGAATGTTTAACAGAAAAAAAAGTAAAAAAAAATAAAAATCTTAGGTGATGTTTTCGTTTTGTTTGTTTTCTCAACTATATTTTTGCCTTATCTAGTTCAGTACAAATAATCAATGTAGTCTCTCAGTAAATATTGAGTTGTAAAAGCTCCATAGCACACTCAAAAAGAAAAGTTTTTTCTTACTTCTTACTAGATTTTTTTGTCTTGTTTCCAGCCAAAATATCTAAACATTCCTAAATCAAGAAGGATTTTCTAGAAATAGAAATTATTGTGTAGTTTTCAGAAAAAAGTCACAATTAAGTTTTGCTTAGAACAAGCAAAATAATCTTGTTCTAAGAAGAAAACAAGATTATTTTTCTTCCCCCATTGGTAGATTATTTTGCTTGTTTCAAGCAAAAACACACTTAAGTTTGACTTCTTTTTTTCTGAAAACAAGACACTAATTTTTTAGAAATTTCTAGAAATTTCTTCTTGTTTTAAGAATTAAATATTTTGTCTGGAATTGACAAAAAATCTAAATAAGAAAAGCATTTTTTGCAGTGTACTTGCAAATGATTTAGTACAATGTCATTTAAATCATTTATACTAAGTAGGAGAAACAGATGAAAATGCAGTGCATTGTGACAGCAAAAGTGGAAACTAATTTACTAAATAAACAAACAAACAAACAAATTTTAGGGCATGAAATAAACATTTCTGATTATCTTAAAACTACTAAAAAACAAAACCAGTATAACAAGAATCAGCAGATTATTGTTTATTTTGAAACATAATATCCACACAATAAAATAAATCATAATAAAACTACTATTTAAAAGTGAATGCCACACAGTTTATGGCTTTTAAAATTGTTAGCCTATGTTTATTTGTTATCTAGATTTGTTTCAAATTTAATCGATTTTTTTAAATAAAATATATTCTACAAGTTAAATTTAAATAATTCCACAAAATGCATTTACAAAGTTTAAACATGAAATATTATTTTCTAAACTACTGAATGTGAGAAAAAAATATAAATGTTTAAGATGCATATTAAAAATATAACCTATTTAACTTTAAAAATGTAAAAGAACATCAGGTTAGCTGGTATAAGCAAAAGCCTGATTTAAAAAAAAAAATTTATTCATTTTTGTTTTTGACATTTTTGATATTGCACATTTCAGGTACAAATAATATGCAGGATTTCAATGCAGCAGATAGAATTTTGAAAGAACACTTCTCTATGAGTGTGTTTTGAGTTTTAGGCATCTCATGTCAAGCCTGGACTAATGTAAGAGATGAAATGCATTTGCTCAGTTTTTTGAGGTGCTGCTGGGTGAGATCAATAATGAGACGCACACAATTTTGAAAATTGTACGTATTCATACATGCACCCTTTTAGCGCACAAGCCCTCAACACAGTGTTGTTTTCCCGAGGAGAAACTTAGGCAGAAGGTTTCCGAGAACTCATTTTTTAAAAGCGCTCGAACCTTTCTTCGCACAAATGCGCGCGCCTGCATTCTTTCCAATGGAAAGCCCAAAGGTTTTCTTGTATAAATCAGGGGAGGGGATAGACGCGGGCTGCCGTGAACAGGAGTCCGGTATTGATTTCTTTTTGTGGTGCAGTCCTATTTAGCTGCTGTCAAAGCTACTTTCCACTAGCCGGAGTCAAATTGCCGTATTTACAGCAAGAGCCCTTGTGGAGTGGACTGCAAGCATTCGAACAATAAGCCTTTTCAAACGCCATCCTGGCAGACAATCCAGAAGATCTGACAGAAAAGCGCCCAGTACAAAAGATTTTGCTCCAACTTTCTTCTAAACAAGTGTATCGCTTATTATTATACACAAATAAGATAGCGCACACGTGCCGATTCCCGGGGCCGCGCGCGTGTCAGGCGCTCCCAAACTTTACACAAAAGGACGTGTGTGAGGAGAAGAGATTTGTCACAGTGTGTGAAGGGGCTCCTTATTCTTCCCTGACACGTGTGAGGAGAATAGGACACACAGAGGTAGGCGTCGAGTGTGAAATCCCAGCACTCGCCCAATTGTGTGTGTGTTTGTGTGATTTATTTTGAAGAGAGGCACCTCTTTGACACACACACTGAGGGTCATGGGGTTCTGGAGGTCATTGTCACGGGGGACGCACACACACTGCCCTTTTAAACACTAGTTCTGCTGTATTATGATCATCTATTAACATGCACACTAACTAGTTACAAATCATTTGAAATACATGCAGCCAAATTATAGTTTTGTGTATTTGTGACCCTGGACTACAAAACCAGTCGTAAGGGTCAGTTTTATGAAATTGAGATTTATACATCATCTAAAATCTGGGTAAATAAGCTTTCTATTGATGCATCATTTGTTAGCATAGGACAACATTTGAAATCTGGAATCTGAGGGTGCAAAAAATCTAAATATTGAGAAAATCACCTTTAAAGTTGTCCAAATGAAGTTCTTAGCAATGCATATTACTAATCAAAAATTAAGTTTTGATATATTTACGGTAGGAGATTTACAAAATGCCTTTATCTTTTCCTGAAATATGTGACCCTGGACCACAAAACCAGTCATAAGGGCCAGTTTTATGAAACTGAGATTTATACATCATCTGAAAGCTGAGTAAATAAGCTTTCTATTGATGCATTGTTTGTTAGGATAGGACAATATTTGAAAATCTGCAATCTGAGGATGCAAAAAAATCAAAATATTGAGAAAATCGCCTTTAAAGTTGTCCAAATGAAGTTCTTAGCAATGCATATTACTAATCAAAAATTAAGTTTTAATATATTTATGGTAGGGAAATTTACTAAATATTTTCATGGAACATGATCTTAATTTAATATCCTAAAGATTTTGACATAAAAGAGAAATTATGCCATGTTTTCCTGAAAAATGTGACCCTAGACTACCAAACCAGTCATAAGGGCCAATTTTTGGAAATTTAGATTTATACATAATATGGAAAGCTGAATAAATAATCTTTCCATTGATGTATGGTTTGTTAGGATAGGACAATATTTGGCCGAGATACAACTATTTAAAAATCTGGAATCTGAGGGTGCAAAAAAAAAAAAAAAATCTAAATATTGAGAAAATCACCTTTAAAGTTGTCCAAATGAAGTTCTTAGCAATGCATATTACTAATCAAAAATTTAGTTTTAATATATTTATGGTAGGGAAATTTACAACATATTTTCATGGAGCATGATCTTCATTTAATATCCTAATGGTTTTTAGAATACATGAAACATTATGCCATATTTTCCTGAAATATGTGACCCTGGACCACAAAACCAGTCATAAGGGCCAATTTTTTAAAATTGAGATTTATGCATAATATAAAAAGCTGAAGAAATACGCTTTCCATTGATGTGTGGTTTGTTAGGATAGAACAATATTTGGCCGAGAGACAACTATTTGAAAATCTGCAATCTGGGGTGCAAAAAAAAAATCTAAATACTGAGAAAATCACCTTTAAAGTTGTCCAAATTACGTTTTTAGCAATGCATATTACTAATCAAAAATTAAGTTTTAATATATTTATGGTAGGGAAATTTACTAAATATTTTCATGGAGCATGATCTTAATTTAATATCCTAAAGATTTTGACATAAAAGAGAAATTATGCCATGTTTTCCTGAAAAATGTGACCCTAGACTACCAAACCAGTCATAAGGGCCAATTTTTGGAAATTGAGATTTATACATAATATGGAAAGCTGAATAAATAATCTTTCCATTGATGTATGGTTTGTTAGGATAGGACAATATTTGGCCGAGATACAACTATTTGAAAATCTGGAACATTACTAATCAAAAATTAGGTTTGGATATATTTATGGTAGGAAATTTACAAAATATTTTCATGGAGCATGATCTTTATTTAATATCCTAATCATCGTTAATTTTGACCCATACAATGTATTTTTGGCTATTGCTACAAATACACCTGTGCCACTTAAGAATAACTTAAGGTTTTGTGATCCAGGGTCACATTTAAAAATCAATTTGTCTATCTTTATTAAATATTTAGTTTGAAAACTAAAATTGCTAACACTTTACATATGTAAACACATTCTAAAAATAGTTTTAATGCATTAATAATACCTAAACAATGCATCACTTGCAACAATGCAACAATAACACTTATCGATTTATTGTTACACTATGCATTTTAAATTTGTTTATATATTTATAGAATGTATTACACACACTCTTATTGATTATAATGCATTACACCCTTTAATAACTCTTTATAATGCATGTTATATATAGGCTTTAAGTAAAGTGTTACCCTAATGATTTTAGTAGAAATTTATTTTACTCCCTTTCTCTTAGAACTGTCCATATTTTAAGCAAATGTTAGTATTGTATTTTGTATTCATTACATTTATCTGCTTGTGTGTGATAAAGCTATTCCATAATTCCTCAAAATGTGGTGGTCAGTTAGTTTAATCATTTTGACTACACAACATTTTCCTGCCTCTTTAATTAATTATTTTCGACACTATTCAACTAATAAAAAAAATGTGCTCTCCTCTTTTCTTATTCTTCCCTTTCTAGCTTGTACTCGTCTAAACAGTGCCTTAAACACACTTCCTATGTCAATCTGCCTCTTTAGGATGAATGGCTTGTTGTATTCCCCAATTGTAAGTTGCTTTGGATAAAAGCATCTGCTAAATGAATAAATGTAAATGTAAATTTATTTTGAGTAATGTAATAATTTGAGCTTTAAATGCTATTCTTTAGTAAAGAAAATAATTTAGTGACTTGGAGACTACATAAATATCACACATCTGTTTTGGTATTTTACTTTTTTATTCTTTTATTCTTTCTTTACTATATTTTATTTTTGTCAGATGCAGCACAGGTTTGTTGAAACTGCTCTTTTTCAGCTTTGTGAGTATTGTCAATCAGTTGAGCGTTTGTTATTGATCTAGACATCTGTACAGTTGATTGTTGGTGCTGCTTGTTAGTTTGTGAAATGTAATTAAGCTGCAATTGTGTTTTAATAGTGCAGGCATTATGTCACTGTATACAGGAATATAAAAGAGAGGCATTCAATTTAAAAACATTAAACACTCTTATATCTTGAATTACATTTTTATTTATTGTATTACTGTTTCCAAATAATAATAATAATATTCTAAAAAAAATTTTAGCTCTATACAAAATGTTCAATCTATTTTATTTAATTCTTCTCATTTATTTAAAAACAAATCAATATTGAAAATGAACAAACTATAAAAGAGAATGCAGAGCACAAACACACTTGTAAATGTGATCATCTATTAACATGCACAAAAACTAGTTACAAATGATTTGAAATATATACAGCTAAATGACAGTTCTGCTTATTTGTGACCCTGGACCACAAAACCAGTCATGAGGGTCAATTTTAAGAAATTGAGATCTATGCATCATCTGAAAGCTGAATAAATAAGCTTTCTATCAATGCATTGTTTGTTAGCATAGGACAATATTTGAAAATCTGGAATCTGAGGGTGCAAAAAAATCTAAATATTGAAAAAAAATGCCTTTAAAGTTGTCCAGATGAAGTTTTTAGCAATGCATATTACTAATCAAAAATTAAGTTTTGATATATGTATGGTAGGAAATTTACTAAAACTTCATGGAGCATGATCTTTATTTATCCTAATGATTTTTGACATAAAAGATGCCATATTTTAAATAAGCTTTCTATCAATGCATCGTTTGTTAGCATAGGACAATATTTGGCAGAGGTACTATTTGAACATAGTATTCTTCTCATTTATTTAAAAAAAAAAATCAAAATTAAAAATGCACAAACTATAAAAGAGAATGCAGAATACAAACACACTTGTAAATGTGATCATCTATTAACATGCACACAAACTAGTTACAAATTATTTGAAATATATACAACCAAATGACAGTTCTGCGTATTTGAAACCCAGGACCGCAAAACCAGTCATGAGGGTCAATTTTACGAAATTGAGATGTATACATCAGCTGAAAGCTGAGTAAATAAGCTTTCCATTGATGCACCATTTGTTAGGATAGGACAATATTTGAAAATCTGCATTCAGAGGGTGCAAAAAAATCGAAATATTGAGAAAATCACCTTTAAAGCTGTTCAAATGACGTTCTTAGCAATGCATATTACTAATCAAAAATTAAGTTTTGATATATTTATGGTAGGAAATGTACTAAATATCTTAATGGAGCATGATCTTTATTTAATATCCTAATGATTTTTGACATAAAAGAAAAATTATGCAGTGTTTTTCTGAAATATTATGCCATATTTTAATAATTATGCCATATTTTAAATAAGCTTTCTATCAATGCATTGTTTGTTAGCATAGGACAATATTTGAAATCTAAGGGTGCAAAAAAAAAAAAATCTAAATATTGAGAAAATCACCTTTAAAGTTGTCCAAATGAAGTTCTTAGCAATGCATATTACTAATAAAAAATTAAGTTTTGATATATTTATGCCATATTTTAATAATTATGCCATATTTTAAATAAGCTTTCTATCAATGCATCGTTTGTTAACATAGGACAATATTTGGCAGAGATACTATTTGAAAATAGTATTCTTCTCATTTTTTTATTAAAATTAAAAATGCACAAACTATAAAAGAGAAAGCAGAATACAAACACACTTGCAAATATGATGCAATCAAAATGCCATATGAGGGTAAATACATTAAGTACACATTTATGTGCCCTAAAATTTCATTAAAAAAAATACAAATTTTAAAACCTAAAACTGCTGTATTTTAATGCAACAATAATATGAACTGCACACATAATAGTACAAACACACACACACTTGATTGATCTGCTCACACACTTTCCTCATAAGCTGCACATTTGGCTCCTCCCCTCTCACCAGCATCACAGTATGTTTATCTCACACACACACACACACACACACACACACACACACACACACACACACACACTGCATGTCGCATCTGCAAATCCTGGCTGATTCACGTGTATACGGGAGTTGTTTTGCTTTTCGTGTGCATTTAATATGATTTCTTCAGGCTGCTCCATCAAACACAGAAGAGTAAATATCCAGCACTCTTACCTGAGACTGTAGACTGGAGCTGTGTGATTCTTCCTGTCGCCACAATCTCCCGCATATTGGCTGTGTTTCTCGGCTTCGCTGTCTCTTTCAGCATAATGGTGAGAGCCCACCAATCAATTAGCCCTGCCTTTGATTGATCAGGCCTTGTTTTGGTCACCATTTGTTCAGCCACACACACACACACACACAGTTTCATCACTCTGCGGTTTCATTGACACGAGGACTGGATCAATGCGGCTTTGCAATTCTGTGGTGTGACTAAGGGAAAATAAGGAGAGTCTAGGCCTACTTAAGACAATGACAATGAACACACACACATACACTGGTATTGCTATTATTATGGTTTCATTTCATAGGCATAATGGTTTTTCTACTGCACTGGAAAAAAATGCTTTTCTTACTTAGATTTTGTGTCTTGTTTCCAGCCAAAATATCTAAAAAATTATTAAATCAAGAAGGATTTTCTAGACGAGTAACAATTATTGTCTTGTTTTCAGAAAATTAGGGGCATTTTTGCTTGAAACAAGCAAAATAATCTGCCAATGGCATTAGAAAAATAATCTTGTTTTCTGTTTGAAATAAGATTTTTTGCTTACCCCATTGGCAGATTATTTAGCTTGTTCTAAGCAAAAACTCAAAGTAAGAAAAGCATTTTTTTTGCAGTGTGTTCCAAAAGTCTAAATGCAGTTTAGTTATTAAATATTGTTAAAATATATATTATTTATTACTATTAAATTATAATAATATTAATTATTATTTTAAAAAATGTAATTTGTAATTATGAAAACAAGATGAAAAAAGGGAAAATGATGATAAAGGAAAAACTTGATTGAAAAATGATTACATATTAATATAATATTCTCAAGAAAAGAAAAGGTTCTCATTAAAGGTTCAGACTGAAATGCGCATTTCTATTTCTGTTTAAAAATTAAATACATATATTTTTATTTGTGTATCTGTGTATTATTATTTCTTTTTCTGCATACACTGATGTTTATTTTCACACCTGATTGTTTTGATTCCACTATTTTTGTCTATTGATTAATTATGAATGACATCACTGTAAAAATGCTTTTCTTACTTAAATGTTTTGCCTTGTTTCTAGCCAAAATATCTAAAAATTCTTAAATCAAGAAGGATTTTCTAGACGAGTAAAAATAATTTTCTTGTGTTCAGAAAAAAAAAAAAAAAACAAGGGTAAGCAAAAAAATATTTTTTTAAAATGTCAAACAGAAAACACCTTAGCCCACACTCTTACCCCATTGGCAGATTATTTTCCATGTTTCAATCGAAAATGCACTTAATTTTGACTTGTTTTTTCTGAAAACAAGACAATTTTTACTTTTTTTACTAGAAAATCTTTCTTGATTTAAGAATTTTAGATATTTTGACTGAAAACAAGACAAAAAATCTAAGTAAGAAAAGCATTTTTTTGCCGTGATGAATATCTAGCTACTCAGGACACTTAGTATTTTCAGATTTTACAGTGATGCTCACTCATGTACAATTGATACCCCATGAAGCAGTAATAAACAAACACCCTCTTAATTATACTATGCTAAAAGAGTTCTGATCTTTCTAAGGAAAGCATGCAATCGTCAACTCGATGACTGGAACACGGTGGGATTTTTCAGTTTTTCAGTTTGTCAGACAAAGCAGAGAGTGGACAGAGGGGTGGATGTTCTCTCAGTGTGGTCAAGCCTTTGTCTGTGCTGGACGCTGACCACTGTGGTCCCGATAACTGACGTCCCATTACAGAAACCTGACAGAACTGTGGAATATACACCAGAGACCTGCTGTAGTTCTGGGTGGTTGCAAATCTTACAGTCCTGTTGCATCATTTCGACAAATCAGAGGGTGGCTTTCACAGATTTTCAGTATAATATATACTTTCTAAAGAGTTCAAATGGTGCAAATTCAAAGTCATATTCACCCCATGAACAGTCCATTGTGACAGAGAATGTACTCATGTGTTTAATCATGCATAGATAAGGGGAGACACTGCAGGCAAAAACACTGTTTCTCTGTCTGTTCTAAGTATTTTCAGAATTATGGAGTGACAAAAATGAGATACCCCCAAAAATGTTTTAAACTCATGCAGTGTTTAGATTTTTGTACTGGAAATGTATGCAATTTAGCACTTATTACATTAAATAATGGCTCATTTGCATATTTAAACCTAACATTTTAGAAAACTTGTAATACAAAAAAATGTTTGCAATTGTCAATGTAATCAATCAACTGGATAAGTAAAGTGATAACTATTAGTTCAATAAAAAACAAATCATAATATCTAATATAATATATTTAATATAGCTAACACTAACAGAACAGTGTGTGTGTTCTATGCATATATCTGCATATATCTGCATATGTTTTATTTATTTACTAAATGATTGTATGTAAAAAAAAACTGAAAATGAACGTTTCTTAGCTAAAAGCTACAGCAATAATTTAGTATTTTTGAAAAACAAATGTTATTAAATTAAAATATTACTACATTAAATACTATTTATTAATAATAATCCATATTAAACTTGCTTTGCCTTCACAGTGTGCAGAGTTCAGTTTAGACACTGAGATGTGCTAATGCTCTGACCCCTGTGTGACCTTGACCTCTGACCTTCTATTGACAGGTCAACGTGCAGGTTGTATTCATTTGTGTGTGTGTGTGTGTGTGTGTGTGTGTGTGTGTGTGTGTGTGTGTCCATGTGTGGGGGAGAGAGAGAAAGATTTATGGACATGGTATGTCACTGATCTTAAAACATATACACTTGAATTTTAATTTAAACAACAAACTGCACCACTTTGGAAAGCTGTTTATTTTTTGAAAAACAGTAATGAAAGTTCTGATATACATAAACAGACCTATGCAAAATCCTAAACTTTCTCTAATAGTCAAATCTAAGCATTTGTGACATTCATGATCATTTTTTGGTTCAGTTTATTATACTGATTTGTAACAAAAATTTGTAACATTATGCATGAATATTTCACCCTGGGTAGTCAGGTTTCAAGCTCTCTTTGATTTCACTCGACACTGCATCAGTCAGCATGTTGAATCGGCGTCTGGGCCGTTGGTGAGAGAGAACTCTGACTGGATGCTCAGTTTAGCGAAAAGAGTAAATCAGGACTGATATCTGATAGAACTGATATTCAAAATAGTAAGCAAGAACTTCTTTGTTTACGTTTCGTATATCTCTGTATATCTCATATATCCCTGCTTCAGTTACTCTTTTCGAATGACCGATATAGACTATTGATAGCTGCTGATATAAACAGTTCATTCCTTACACACAGGCACAGAACGCACAAGCTAGTTTGCAGATGTAGTCTGAGCCGTGTGTTCAAGCACAGCTTTTTGGTCAAGATTGCAACATCATCTGCATTTGACGCCGCTAGCTCTTTGAAGTCAGCTTGGCTGGTTATTGCTGCAAATCACTCCCCTGTGGCCGATGTTGATGGAAGCTATCTTACATAATTATTGAGGGGTGCAAGGGAGGTTAAACTTCTGTGCCCCTCCACACTAACTACAGTACATGGTAGGAAGATCAATGTGAACATCGCTCAAAGCTTCCATGTGTTTCAGCAGCAGCGCCGACTAACTTGCTGGACCTATGATCAGCTCATGCTCTGCGCATCTATACTGAGCGGTCTATGCTCTGTCTTTTTGGGTGTTTCAGTAGTCACACTAAATGCTTGCCGGTCACATTGGATTGTGGCTGTAAATGTGGCTCAAGATTATCAAGGCCTGCTGTGCCCCACTGAAGTGAAAGCCCATTCCACAAGAATGATGGCTTCCTCCTGGGCATGTGCAAATAGTGTGTCTATCTATACAGCTTACACATAACACATTAACATATTTCCTACCTGGTCTCATGACAAAATCTTACCTAGGGGCACAAAACGCGAAATACATAGCAATACATATCACAGTTTCCAAAAAAATGAACACTAGAGGCAGTAAAACTCAGACACCTTTTATTCCTTTTCACACAAAGTATGATTTACAGTTCTATAAAGCATAATTTTGGCACAACTACTTGAAGTATATTATATTATGACTTAAAAACAATTTTAATATGCTGGGAGATTTGAAAACTGATGCTTTTCAATGTTAGCATGACATATCCAGCTTCATATCTATGAGTTGTCAGAGATGGCAGGTTTGTTCAGTAGCTCACGCAGTACAGAGATGTATTTGAGAGCTGAACAGCTCCGGTTCGAATCCTGTGTAACTACGATTCGACAAAAGAGTTCAAATCTACACACAAGGAAGATGGGTGTCAACAAATGTGTTTTTATATGGGTTTTGCATTTGTTAACACTATCGGGAAGGTTTAGAGTTGGGTTTGGTGTAGAGCATATTTCAAACACGATAGAGAATTAACTTTTAGCAACAGTTCCCGGATATTTGAACTCTGAACCATTGCAATACGCACCTGAATAGGTACCTATATCAATGTAATAAATGCGTGCCAGGGTTCACATATTGAACCTGTGTTTTAGCGCCACTCAGTGGACATTTCTTTTTTAAACTGCCGTGAAACATGCAGTAAGGTACATAAAAACGGTGCTGCTAAAAAGTACCCAGAGGTACGTATTTTTATGAGACTGGGTTGCACATTTCCATAATTCAAATCTGTTAAAGGATTGTTAGGCTGCATTAATTAGGTCAACCGGAACCGGAAACACTTACTATTACACCCAATGTACTCGTTGCATGGTAAGAAGAATGGCATCTACGCTGATATTAGTCTGTCTTATTCTTGTTTCTTAAACCTAGAGATGACTTCTACAGCCCTGAATATCAGCGGAGACCACAGGAACCAGATGTGTCCTCTACACAATTTGACTTTGCTGCAACGTGGAACAAACTGCTGGTTTTGTCTGTCCAGAGGAGAACTGGTCCCCCGACTGAGCCTGGTTTCTCCCAAGGTTTTTTTCTCAGTTTCTGTCACTGATGGAGTTTTGTTTCGTTGCCACTGTCGCCTCTGGTTTGCTTAGTTGGGGACACTTAATTTCCAGCGATATCGTATACTATTTGAACTGAACTGAGCTGGATGATGACATCACTGAATTTAAAAATGAACTGCCTTTAACTAAAAACTGAGTGTTTACTGTTGTCCTTTTGCATTATTGACTCACTATTTTCCTATTTAATACTGTAAAGCTGATTCACACAATCTGTATTGTTAAAAGCACTATACAAATAAACTTGCCTTCATTAAAGGGGTCATCGGATGCAAAACTAACTTTTACATGTTCTTTGAACATTAATGTGTGTTGTCAGTTTGTGTACACAACCACCCTACAATAAGAATCCACCCAGTGGTATTTTTTAATCTTTAAAAGTAATATCCCCTTTTTAAAATCAGGTCATCCTCAGCTTCTCTGTCTGTGTGGCAACACACAGACAGAGGCCCCTCCCACGATAGTTGATTGACATGAGCACCTTACCTTAGCCCCGCCCTCACCGAGCTGAAACAGATGATACAGCTTCACCCACAGCAGAAGTGAGTATAAAGGTTTTTGTATGCATTTTTGCAAATGGTCTTTCTTAATAATGTGCTTGTTGGCAAGTTTCATGCTAAATGTGACTAAAGTAAACATTACGGCTCATAATCCCACATCAGAGAGGGGCGGGGCGAGCAGAGCTAATCTGCATTTAAATGGCCCATGCAGTAAAATGAGTATATTTTTTTGCAGAGCTGATTTTGACAAGGTAAAAGGGTGTTTCTTTTACACTACTATTGAGAATTTTTTACCAAAGTATATTATAGGCTTTTTATTAATACTCATATGAACTTGTGGAAAATGGGCATCTGATGACCCCTTTAAGAAATCTGCCTGGCTGCAGTCTGGTCAATGGCGGACACTTTCGCTACATTATACAACCTAGACCTTTCCTTGCTGGCATTGCAGGTACATTCTGTGTGTGCAAACTGTTGCAAAGTGGCAGCAAACCAAGCAATTGTTGCCAGATTTTAGTGTCTATCTGAAAAATATCTGCCACCACTAACCTATAATGGCTTGTGATTTTGAGCTATTTCAGTTTGTTGTAATAAAATGGTTTGTGCTCTGGCTACATAGTCACTGCTGATGGGTATGCTAATGTAACTTTTGTGGTCCTGACAGCCATCACTGCCACAGTAACTTATGTTAAGTCACAACTGCTGAGGCGGCTTACTTTCTTATTCTTTGCAATATGGACTCAGTGGAATGACTTCGTAATAAGTTCACCTGTGAAAATGTTGCCATGCAATTTACCTGAAACAAAATAACACAGTTGCATAAATGCTGCCGCAGTTTAAAATATTTAGTCTTCTTGCAGACTGCACAAAGTGCATGCATATCTATTTTGCAATTGCAATGCGGAATGATCCCCAAAGTACTACGCTTTCTCTGGATTTTATGGGTTTTATAACCCAGGGCTAAAATAAACATAATGTTAAAAAGTAATTAGCAGTTTACATGTTTGCTGCATTGTTTGATTTAAAGCTCGCACACAAAGTGAGCTGCATTGTGAGTGTTTGCTCTCCTTGTGGCCCTGATGCAGTAGTGTACATCAGTAAATCATCCTCATGTATTGATCAGTCTTAGCTGCTTTATGGCCTGATGTTGTAAATGTCATGTTTTAACTGTGCGTGTTTGATATCAATCTGATTAAAGCAGTTACTTCCATAAAGAAACAGCACACAGCAAATATTCAGAATCTGTCATCAGTGATTACCCAGTGATTAAATAGCATGTAGATTACCATATGACCATCAATTTGTCAAAGCAAACATTTCTCTGCCTTTTCTGTTTGTACTGGGTTTCAGTAGCAAGAAAAGGAAAGCATCAATTGAGAATGACGCTCTTCTGTCCACAGGGTTTCTTTGCCTTAAGCAAAGAACAACGGCTATGTGGCCATTTACTGGACAAGGAGAGACATTTTACAAGCATTATAAAAACAGTTTTACTTTTTACTTTACTGTTTTTATTTATGCAAATATGAAGCAGTGGAGTTTTGTTTGGACATATATTTGTGTATTCATATTTTTGAAAAAAATATTAATAAAAGATTATGCCAATTATTGTAGTTTTAGGTTGAATAAATATTAATAAACATTGCATAAATACACTTTTTTTAAAGTTAAGTAGAGCGTATATGGCAGAAAATAAAAGTACCACAATAGTCATTTAATAAGATTTCTCACATGTGCTTTACAAGTAAATCGTAAAGAATACACAAAAACATTGATGTTGCAACTGGAGCTCACTATAGTGAGAATTTATACTGGCACACACCTTAAGGCACGCCACTTTAGAGCTAAACACACACACACACACACACACACACACACACACACACACACACACTACAACAGCTGGTGTGCTCAGTATGCGACTGATATGAAATCTCTGCAAACAAGTGTGTGTTATTAAGGAAATGATCCTTAAACAAGACAAACACATATATTAACCATTAGGGGCTCTCAGGGGCTCCTTCACGCTTAATAGGCTTGCTTCATTTAGTGCTTATCATAGTAACATTTCCAGGTTATGTTCACCAGGCCTTGAGATAACAGGCATGAAGCGTGAGCACTATGTCAACAAGCTCGTAGTGCCCTTATCGTTACAGCTTAGTGGCACCTTAATAGGGACAGTAAATGATCAGCAGTACTTCAGCACTGCATTGACACACTGCGTCTGTAGTAGAATGAAGAGGCTTTTCCATTCGTGCTGTGAAAGCTGTTCTGGCTCATGTCATTGTTTTCCACATCATTATCTATAGCCAATATCAGAATCACGTTGCTGAGGTTTTTTTTATTATTATTATTGCAATATCATTCGCTATTTCATTTGTATGATAAATTAAGCACAATTATCCACTTTCAGTGCTTAGTCTGTGTTCTTTACATTGTATTAGTGCACTTGATGAGCAAAGATCACATGCACATGTTCCCCATCTGGGGTCGGTTTCATCAAAAATAAATGAATGGAACAGCGAGAAGGAGAGCCGGTGACAGCGGCTCGTAAATTAGGAGTCCAGACCAGGACAGCGTGACCTGAGAATCTGTCACCGAGAGGGACGGATGGCAAGAGGTGCAGATATATTCTGCTGAAGGCCTTGTTTAGGTTCCCACTGACCTTGTGTTTGTGTTTGGGTCTGACACTTTTATTGATTAGTGCACGGCGCTGAGGTTCTACTCAGAAGACCCTTGTGAACACAGCATGGAGCGAATCCCTCAAAATGAGTGGCATTATATTGAAGTTAATTTTCTGTACTGACATATAACTGAATTTAGCATCTGCTGTGTGTTATAGCTTAAAAAAATCTTCATGTCTGGTCATTATTCACAGGAGACATTAAAGATATTCCTGGATCGTCCAGGAAGAGCACCCTAGTATAAAGGTTTACACACACACAAAAATGAACATTCTACCATGTATTTACCCTTATATAATTTTTCTTTCATTCTTTCTTCTCAGTGCAAGTCAGTGGTGACATGACATGATGACAGGTTTCTCATCCATGGTATACAGAAAAAAATGAGGTCTAGGTCACAGCAGCTATCTATTTACACTTACTAAAGTTGACTATATTCTCCTAGATACTGTGGGACAACTTTTCTGGGAGAATGTACATTAAACAAGAGAGAGCTCATCATATGTGCAGCGTGTTTCTGTATTTGGTTGTGTTGTGATTATTTTCCGCACCTGTCCTGTCAAACTGATGAAGATGTTTTCTTAATTTGCTGGTGCTTTTGCTATTTGCATGTGTTTTCTTGAGCTCTCTTGGCCACCATAAAGAATTAACGTACTCGATTACTGACATAACCTTAGTTCCCTGAGATACGGGAATGAGTACTGCGTCACTCAGAAGCTATGTAATTAAAAAGTCATGTTTTCTTCTTAACTGAAGGCTTGAGAATGTGGATTCCCTTCTGTCTCAGAGGGGAAAGAGCCACATCTGTGCACTTCGTAAAAGTATGAGGAGCCAGGGACAGTCCGTGTATTGATAAGCCACTCTCTTGAAGGCAAATCTCAAGAATTGTCTGTGATGGGGGGCTATCTGCATGTGAAAGTAAGCATCTTTCAGGTCCAGAGGAAAAAAAAAAACAGTCCCCTGGACGTATGTGCGAGAGGATTTGCTTCAACATAGTCATTCTGAACGGCCGTTTCCTGAGGGCACAGTTCAGGTGTCTGAGATCGAGGATGGGCCGTAGGCCTCCATCCTTTTTGGGGATGAGAAAGTAATGACTGTAGAAGCCTGAATGAACCGTTTCTATGGCGCCCTTTTCCTGCAATTTCATCACCTCTGAGCGCAGGATGTGTGCATCCTTGCTCTGAACTAAGGTGGGGACCACGGGCAAATTGGAATGAATAACCTCGTTATATTATCCCCAAAACCTAATCTGACACTCAGGGGATTCTGAGTGGCCAAGGGTTGGATTGGTTCGAGTGGCTGGCCGCTGCACTAAGGCAAGACACCTATTATAAGTGGAAGAGGAAGTTTGCTCTCTTTTTGAAAATGTTTGTGTTTTATTTTGTTTGCTATAACAGCGATTGATTGTGTGTGATCTAGAAAAAAATAATACAGAAGAGGGACAGATGGGTTTGTTTCCTGCAGTTAGGGAGTACAGCAGTGTTTCTCAACCCTGGTCCTGGGCACCCCCCAACACTGCACATTTTGTGTGTCTCCCTAATCAAGCACACCTGATTGCACTCATCAGCTCATTAGAAAACATCTCCAGGACCTGAAATGGGAGTGTCAGATAAGGAAGACATACAAAATGTGCAGTGTTGGGGGGCACCCAGGACCAGGGTTGAGAAACACTGGAGTACAGGATCACTGATCAGAACACAGCTCACATGTTCCCAATACAGAACTCATGCCCATGCTTTGTTGAAGCCAGAAGATTACTGACTGAATGGCAACAACAATCTGAGTGATAATGATGCTGTTAAAATACATGCAATATACAGATACATTCTTCTCCTCGCATGACACAAAACATCAAAAATCAGTGTAGTCTGTCCAGAATAGTTGTCACACCTTCAAACTGTTTGGATTTAGTTTTCAGTTTGCACCATTTTCACTGTTTAGTTAATGGCCATGGTTTCTGATTTGAGTTTTTCATTAGGTTCAGGTGTGTCTTGTTAATTATCCTCATTTGGTCTGTGTATTTAAGTTCCTGTCTGTTCAGTTTGAGTTGTTCAGATTTCGTCAATGTTACATGTGCTAAAAAAAAAAAATGCTTATCTTCATCTCATCTTTGTGCGTTCATCAACATAGTAGTGTGACACTATCTGATACAGGCCACATACAAATGTTTAAAATGATAAAAAAAGAAAAAAAAAAAGAAAGAAATGTAGAAATTGGAACTGGCTTTGTTTGTAACTGTCACACTGAGCGATTGAATAGCTTGAACCTTTCCAGGGAAATTACAGAGTTTGCATGACATTTTTAATAATATAATATTTATTACACATAACAATATTGCTTTTTTCTGTCTGATAAACTGTGCGTAATTTACTTTAGAGTCTCTTGTAATTCATAACAGCAATGTGGAATAATTATTAATGTATTTGAGGCCTGTGATGTAACATGGTGTTTGTGTGCCACCTAGTGACAAGGAGATGCTTAACATTTGGTTGTTTCACAGTTGTATTACATTGGTAATTGCTAGGATTTTTTGAGGTCTACAAGCATTTACATATTGTAATTTATTCACATAATGATACCGTGACTTTTCAGACAGCATCTGCATTCAAAGATATCATATGAATTTCAGACAGGCTTCTGAAGCAGCATAAAGGTATAATAATCAAAATAAATAAATGGTGATAACAAAGTGAATATTTTATTACTATAATTATCATTTATTACTAGAACTTAAAAAAACCTTATATATATATAACCATCAAATATCAGCATTTTCCTTAAATCCACATATAGGCTTGTGCGTCAGGAAACACAGACTCAAAGAAGATCATGAGTATGATGAGATCATCTTGTAAACTCAGAGATGTGGATTTGGATGGCAATTAAATGTGGGTTTGGATTATTATTAAATTATTGTTTGGCTGTCGGACAGTTTACTTGTACTTGTGCTGGATTTTTCCCTGGATTTTGACTACATGGTGTGTTGCCCTTTCAGAGTTATTTTAAAATTACACTGTAAAAAATTATTGTCATTAAATCATTGCAACTTTTACATTACCACATCATAATAAGTTTAGTAATTTCAACTATATTTTATGGTATATGTGATTCAACTTTATTTACAGTTTTTTCCAATTGCTAACACACAATTTTTCAAACTAGTCTGGTTTTATCAAAATACTTACCACAATTCACAAATCCACACACCCAAACTGCAAAATACCTCATATATCCTGCAAAATGAAGCACTGCAACCGAAACTACACATAGCATTATCAAAATCAAACTTTTGCATGAAATGGCACACACTTCATTCAGATTACCAGATTTTTGCTTAACCAACTACACACTGTTGGGCATAATGAAAAGCACCCCCATCTTTAGTACGCTTTGCCATAATACTAAAATATGTATCAGATTGTTCACATGCACAGAAATATTTGCAGATACACACACATGCTGTTGCAACATTTATTATTTTTTTTCACTACAGTAAACAAGTCAGTGCAACATATGCACAGCAGATATATTTACATGGGACTGAACCCAAAATATTCTTACAAAAAACAGTAAACTGAAAAAGAAAATTTCAGAAAAATTATATTACAGTAAAAAAAAAAAGAGGCAAGGAAAATAATTAGGCAGCATCTTGCCGCACAGCCGGGTCTGGCCACAACGCCTCGTCAACATCACAGGCAATATCTTCCCTTGCCAGACATTGAGGGAAGAAGTACCTTATCCATCCCTGAATTGCACATCAATCTCATCACATGCCTCTTCCATGATCTGCACAAGAGGCATGCACACAAAGGGCTGCCGGTCGTATACCTTTCACCACCATGCCGAAAAGAACTCTTCTATGGGGTTCAGAAATGGTGAGTATGGTGGGAGGTATTGCACGAGAAATGTTGGGTGGTCAGCAAACCAGTTTTGGACTGGGGCTGCACATTGTCCCATACTACAACATACCAGTTTCTTTGATGGTCTGCATCATTCATACTCTCTAGTGGTATGAAAATGTTGTGAAGTCTGTCCAGAAATGTGAGAATATGGGCTGTGTTGTAAGGTCCAAAGTTGGCATGACAGTGGAGGACACCATGCATACTGGAGATGGCAGCGCGCATTGTGATGTTCCCACCACGTTGGCCAGGAACATCTATAATGGCTCTGTGGCCAATGACGTTTCTCCCCCTTCTTCTGGTGTTTGCTAGGTTGAACCCAGCCTCGTCTATAAAGATGTGGGATTGCATGAGCATCCATTTCCAGTAGGGGAAAGTGGGGTGAGTTGTGCCAGTTTTTACTCAAAGTGACTTTATAGTGAAGCCATGACAGTAATCCCTCCAATTTAAGCATGTACATATATTTCAGGATGTGGTGCATCCCCGGGAACAATAACTTTGGATCTGAAATAAACTGATTCAGAATTATAGCTTTCAGAAAAAAAAGTGGTCTCGTGGCACAACTTGCCCCCGGTGCGGGGTAAGTTGTGCCTTTGGGGAGAATACAGTGGGGTAAATTGTGCCAGTGATTATTTAAGTTAAAAAGAACATTTTAATGTAATGAACTGTAATGCTACATAAAATCAAGACAAATTCAATACAAAATTGCTAATTTAAGGTTTATTTAGATATCGTTACCCTACTAAACTATTGGCGTGTCATATTTTCTACTTTTTCATAAAACACCAAAAAACTCAAATACACAATATATGACATTTGTGAATAATCAGAACACTGCCTGTTAACAAAACACTGTCTGTCAATCATGTAACATATAGGAAATAAGTTACTTTCTTATGAACATTTCTGAACATCCCATTGTGACTTTTGCCACTTAAAAAACAAACAAACGGCAGGTAAATCAATCACTGATGAGGCACGCTCATCTTTTCACACAGATTCTCCCCTGTGGGTATGTCAGTCTAGATCATGGATGCCCAACCCTGTTCCTGCAGATATACCATCCTACAAAGTTCAGCTCCAACCCTGATCAAACACCCCTGAACCAGCTAATTCATCTCTTAGGTAGCACGTGATAATTACAGACAGCTGTGTTGGAGCAGGACTGGAACTAAAGTCTGCAGGTAGGTAGATCTCCAGGAACAGGGTTGGTCAGCCCTGGTTTAGATGGTCTAGACTATTAACATCCCACTGGCACAACTTAACCCTGCCCCTTCGGCACAAATCACCCCAGCCCGACAATTTTGAAAGACTAGCATTATCCTGCAGTTTAGAGCCAACATAATGCTAACTGTATAGACTCACTGTGTAGCCTACTAAAGCACTAAAACACGTGTGAAATATTTTCAAACGTGTCTAGAATTGTTCAGACGCAACAATCAAAAAACCTTGATCATATAAATTTTACTTTGAAAGGCAAAAAACTGTTTTTTGAGCTAAAATGTGCTTAGCCCTCATGCCATGTGTCTCTCTTCTTTGAGGGATGGGTAAATTGGATGGCTCTTCAAAAGTATGTGGTCACATGACCATTTTCTTCAATGGTTTCCTAGAAACAAGGGGTGGCACAACTTCCCCACTGGCACGAATCACCCCACTCTCCCCTACTCCCTGAAAACAAAGAACAAAAATCAGTCAATATGGTGTTATCCAGTACACTGGGAAACAATGTTGCGTGTAGTGTACTGCAGTCAGTATAGTACTTACATCCACATATGCTCGTCTGAGCTCTTTGTTTCTTTGAGAGTTTCTCTCAAATGGCACCTTATAAAGTTGTTTCATTCTGATTTGGTTTCGCTTGAGAATGTGAGCCAATGTGGACAGACTGACTCGTTGAATGTTGTTGAATAAGGTGTTGTCTTGGATGATGTGGCTTTGAATTTCTCGTAATCTGATTTCATTATTTTCCAAAACCAAGTTTACAATGGCAGCTTCCTGTACCCCGGTGAACATTTGGCCCCTTCCTCCACCATGGTGTCGTCTCTCAGTCCTTAGGAAAAATAAAATAAAAATATCTATAGGGCTTGGACAATGCAGGCTAAATATTTTCCCCCACAGTAGAGTACATTGTACAGTTCATGAATGGCTGATGTCATACACTAAGTAAACAGGTGTCACCCAACTGACACACTATGACATGGGGTATACTACATGTGTACTACATGAAATTTTGGTTACATACCTGTTCTCCAGTCTAAAGGTCCGGATGACAGAGGCGACAGTAAAACGGCTCAAGTTTGGCTGCACTCTCTGTCCAGCCTCACGCATTGTCAGCCCATGGTTGATGACATGATCTACATGTGACTTTATGTCAGATTGTTGTGTCTTATGCAGAGAACTGTTTTCAGTGCATTTAAAAAGTGTCATTTTGAAATGCAAAATGTGTGTAAAGCAGAAAATGTGTTTAGACTTTTGGAGACTTGAGAAGAAGTTTTGCTCTTTGTGTGTCAGTTTAAATAATTGTGCTGTGCATGTCATTTAGCGTGTTAGCAATTGGAAAAAACTGTAAAGTCAGTTTAATATAATTTAGGTGGAAATAACTTATACAGCTAAGTTGATCATACATTTTTAAGAAGCAACTTGTTTTAAGTTGAAAAAGTAGAAAAAAAAATACGTTGAAATAGGTGAAAATGCTTACAGTGTACCCTTTTAATAAAATACAAATGGATCCTTAGAATTGGGTATGGTGTGATATTTGGGTTGTGTTGTGATTCAGCAGTCTATTTTGACTAGTGTGTGTGTGTGTGTGTGTGTGTGTGTGTGTGTGTGTGTGTGTGTGTGTGTGTGTGTGTGTGTGTGTGTGTGTGTGTGTGTGTGTGTACCTGGTATTCATCACGTTGTGGGGACCAAATGTCCCCATAAGGATAGGAATACCAGTAGATTTTGACCTTGTGGGGACATTTCTCAGGTCCCCATGAGGAAACAGGCTTATAAATCATACACAATGAGTTTTTTTGAGGAAGTAAAAGTGTGCACAATCTCTTATTTTGTTTTATTAATGTATTAATTCTCATAACTCTTATTTTGCTCACTCTCTCTCATAGCTTATAGTTTATTTATCCCTTCACAACCAGTAATAAAACCTGATGTTGTTCTAAATCCATATTAAGCAACTTTTTTTGTCACAAAAGAAGATAAAAATGCTTGCTTGTTAATTTAATAAATTGTAAACATTTTCTATCTTTTTACAAACATGAAATTATCCCATGCAACTCATTCCATATTCCAAGTGTTCTGAAGGCATAGGGTAGGGTTTGCCGTGAAAAAATAAATAAATAAATAATGTAACTTATTATTAAGCGAAAATCTCCAGTCATCACATTCGTGGATTTTTACGTGCATTTATATGTGCATTTTACACGAGTGCATGACAGTCCGTGCCGGCGCGCCTAGGAAAAGCACACAATAGGCTTGGGCGGTAATACGGTATTATGGTATACCGCGGGATCTAAAAATAGCAACGGTATCAGTTTTAATACCGTTATACCGTCATAAAAAACAATGCACTTATATAGGAGACAAGGATTAAATTTTAAATAATTTATTTAATGCCTAAAAGTGGGTAGTGATGCGCGGATGGCGGTTATATCCGCGGGCGCTGCAGATAATCCGTGGGTCGGGTAATAAAAAATGCATTCTGATTATTTGCGGGTGGATGACATAAATCAATAATGATGCAATAATGATTTCTAAAACATGAACATGTTTTATGTACTTTTTCATCAGGCAGATGATTTCATTTGTGTGTAGTTTTTGGTGACAGAAACGGTGACATTCCCTATAAAGTTTGAAGGGAGTTATGCCTGTGCTAATGCTATTGAGCACGGTAATGCAGTGGTCGGCTTTGCGTTTACCCACTTCTCTGATGCGCATCATTCGGTAGTGTCCTGCATTATCCAAAATCATGACAGTCCACCACATGAATAGCTAATTCAATCGCATGTTAATAGATTGAAATATTCCCTAAAAACACCCAGTAAAGACAGTGATGTGGTCAGGACCGTGGCGCCGGCTTCTTTTGAAATATATTTGAGGATTGTGCCTGATGCGCCCGCTCTGTCCACAGATGCTGCCCGTTCATTCATACACGAGAGCATGTCAGGCTAGGCGCGCAGTGGTATAATAATAATTATTGATTATTTGAATCAGTAGATTATAGCGAAAACAATACCTGAAAAATGAAAAGAAGCAGATGTTTACGATCAGACATTTCTTAAACTGGTGAACCCTTGTAAACTTCAGTCCAAGCATGCGTTCAAATAGTAGCCTAAGTTCAGAGCGGCTCTAATACAGAGAAAACCCGAATGATTTCGTCCGAGATTGCGGAGAGTCGCATCCAGATGTCAGTTATGTTATTTATTTATTACGTTTATTAAAATCATGAGTGATGAACATATATAAGTGTGCAGCGATGTGCAGATGAGCTGAATCAATCTGCTGTTAAAAATGAACCATCCATTTCATCATGCAAAACTAAGATTTACAATAAGTGTAATATGACAATCGGGTGCGGTTATCTAAATCAGAAAAAAATAGGTGCGGGTTGGTGGCGGGCGGATAATTTATTTGAAGCTGCGGATTCGGGTGACGATTGAGCCCATGCGTGGTTGTCATCACGTGACAGCGTGGAGGAGAAAGAGAGAGGTGGGGAAAGATGGCGAGTTGCGCACCAAGTGACCTGAGGCGCGTTTCCCAAAAGCATCATTAGCCAACTATGGTCGCAAGTTTCAGCAGTGTTTGGTATTCAGTTTCTGAACAGTTTAGGCACAAGCCAACAGTTTGGTGACACTGTCTGAGTCTTACGTCATATTTTTTTTATTATTCACGGTAATACCGTATACCGGGGTAAAATAGGGAGGAGGTTTGACGGTATCAAAATTTGGATACCGCCCAAGCCTACCGTGCAGCCGGTCGGCTCCCACGGCAGTCCACCCACCTGCAGAATGGCGACTCCACCCCGTGACGCAGCTAGTTGGAGTTATATGGGCAAGGCCCAGCCACATCCGCTCGCCCTTCCAATTCCTCCCATTGCCAGAGTAATAATGGCACACAGCTGACCTCCGGGGCCCAAGTACGCCCTTCCCCAGCGAGCCTCCTTGCGCAGACACTGTGCGAGTCCAGGGAGGACGAGGAGTAAGTCTGTAGGTTGCGCTACAAGGATGGCCCACCCGGACTTAGGTCTTAGTAACCATTCCCTCGCGGCAGTCCCTCCCTGTAGGGCACGGTTTGACACCGTAGACCTCTCCGGCCTTTCACAGGCCGTGATACAAACTATCACTCAGTACTGAGCTCCCTTGACAAAGGCAGGCTTACGCACTGAGATGAGGTCTATTTGCTGGCATTCCTCTCGCTGAGAGGCACAGAGATACACGATTGCAGTAGTGCTTCCTTTCCTGCAGGAGAGTTGGAGCGCAGGCTGTCCCCTCGACTCTCCGAATATATGCCGCCGCTTAGCCGCATATCACATGCAGTAGATGAAGCGAGTAGGTAAGCACCCACTGGTCGTGAGGTCCCTCAGAGGTGCCCAGACCGCACCTCATACCCTCTTGGGACCCCCCCGTCGCCCTTCAGGGCCGCTCCATTTGAGCCACTGGCCTCAGTCGAGCTAGAATTCCTGTCATTAAGACATTGCTACTGACTGCCCTGGCTTCCATCAAGAGGGTTGGAGACCTACAACCTTTCTCTGTCAGCGAAGCATGTCTAGAAATCGGGCTAGATGCGGAGTAGTTCTGACTGTGCTCCTGCCAGGGTCTCCTTCGCCCCGCAGGTTGTGGCTATACCTTTCAATATTTCCAGCGGAGGATCCCGCTGTTTCCCTCGTGTATCCCTAAGAACCTTTATGGATATATTGAATTATTCTCATTTCCACATGTAGAAAATTTCATGTGCTCCGCCCCCCCAACCCATGCTTCAGTACAACTGGCATCCCTGGAAGGGCCCCCTTATTGGGCCTCAGGGCGTTGGGAAGGTTACGTTACACGTTACACCAGGGTCGTGGCCTGTTCCATGGGTCTAAGTTCCCAATGTAACGTCGAAGTGATTCGACTGAAGGGGTAACGTCTAGGTTATGAAGGTAACCCACGTTCCCCGAAGGAGGGAACGGAGGCGTTACATTCTCCTGCCACGCCCCTGGCGTCGCGCTGACGCCGGCTTGATCGGCTCTTCAGCGAAAACCTGTTTGAGTGATCCACGTCCACTCGTCAATTTTCAATTGGCCTTTTTTAATAAGGCTCAGAGATGATCGGTCTCTCAAGCGAGATCCCAATGTAACGTCTCCGTTCCCTCCTTCGGGGAACGTGGGTTACCTTCGTAACCTAGACGTTATTTATCCTGCAATGGCACTGGATGTTTCTGTGGAAATTTGTAGAACACTGGACAAAATTATAGTTGACTTTGTTTGGAATTCTAAAACTCATTTAATTAAAAAAAGCGTTATGCTAGCTGATCGGGCTATGGGGGGGTTTGACTTAGTGGATTTTTCCACTCTTAATAATTCATTTAAAGTTAAATGGATAAAGACATTTTTAAACAACCCCACATCCTCTTGGAATTTTATTCCAAATCATATATTTAATTTAGCTGGTGGTTTACATTTTTTGCTGCATGCGTAGTAATTTTGACATTTATAAAATACATTTAATTTTATCTAATTTCCATAAACAGGCTTTAATTAGTTGGTCACTTATATATAATTATAATTTTTCTCCACATAATTATTTTATTTGGAACAATAAAAATATTAGATCTAAAAACAAATCTCTTTTTTTTTTCAAAATTGGTTTGATAAAAATATATTTTTGGTAAGTCAACTCTTAGATGATCGTGGTGTCCTTTTATCCTATGAACAATTCATGAAGGAATTTTCTTTTCCAGTCCCCCCAAGAGAATATGCCATAGTTTTTGGTGCAATTCCTGATTGTGTTATACCTTTAGTCAAGTCTGGCCCTAAAGGTTCCTTAGTCTCTCCAACTGACAACAATAACTTATTTGTTGATCAAAGACTCTTCAATACCATGTCAAACAAAGACATTCGTGTAATTATTAATAGGTCTCAGATTTCTTTACCTGCGTGTTTTTGGAATAACATATTTGATGATATAGAATGGGAAGAGTTTTGGCTTCGTCGACAAAAATTCCTTTTATCCAATAAAGTTGTTGAAGTCTCTATTAAAATTATCCATAATTGCTATCCGATAAATTACAAAATTGCAAAATTTAACAATAGTATTTCCTCCAGTTGCTCTTTTTGTCATCAGTCTGAAGAAACAATTAATCATTTATTTTGGGAATGTGTATATTGTAAAGTGTTTTGGGTTGATTTTTCTAATTTTGTTAGAAAATACTTAGATCCAAATTTCTGTATAACCCCCAAAAATGTATTTTTTGGTTTCTCTTTGAATTTCGATCCTTCTCATTGTAAATTTATTATTAATTTACTTTTATTTCTTGCTAAATTTTATATCCATAAATGGAAATTTTCAAAGAAAACTCCGGAATTTTCCGGAAAGATTTTGAAATGTATATGACCTCTTTAAGAAATTCTAATAATTTTATTGCGTGGAAGAATGTTTCATGGTGTAAATCTTATAAGCTATTATAATATGCTTTGGATTAATGTATGTAACCCTCATTGTCTTTTGTTAGTATTTTGTTTGATGTGTTGTTTATTGCATAATAAAAAAAGAAAAAAAAAAAAAAGGATTTAAATCAATTATGCACGACAGCGTAGTCTATCCTGGTTCGTTATGGTGTATGTACTGTGTATATATATATATATATATCAGATAATTAGAGTAAATAGTATATCAGATATCAGAGTAGACAATAGGCCTACTACTTAATTCTACCTAAGCCTTTTCATCGTCGAAGTTTCTGCCATTCTGGTAAGATCTCGAAACATAATAAGAAACACCAAAACACAGCTCATTTTATAAGGTTACATAAAGAAGTAGTTTTGCTCTTACCACAGAATATGTGGCCGTTTCTCAATGTTCCCTGCTTTAGTGGCGTAGTTTGTTTTTTCTTTCACTTTGGTTTCCACCATCCATCCACAAACACATAAACTCCCTCTAGTGGGACATATTACAAGCCTCAAAGCAGTTGTTTTATTAAGCTGCGTTTTATTAAGTGACACACACTAAGTATGATAAAAACGAAACCCTACACGCAAAGAATGAAATTGTAAAATGTTGTGGTTTAATATGGTAAATAATGGTCCCCCTTAAGAACAATATTCAGATACTGTTTTGGATAATCTAATCTATCTAAATGGGTAAGAGTGTGCATTTTGGTAAAGTAATTAGAATAAATATCTATTAGAATTGAAATGGAATGTTTGGTAATGACAAGTTAAGTATAGTTAGAGAGAGAAATATCTGAAAAACAATTACATTCAACATTTTTTAACCTGGAAACGTCACAATATAGCAACAATTGCAATTTTACAGTATTGTTCTCAGGCAAAAGCATTATTAAATAACAACAACATAAATAATTAATAATAATAATAATAAAACATGTTTATACATACATACCTCCCATAATACACTTTATCTTTAACATTTACAGGTGACCATATTCTGGGGCAAGATCAAAAACAAACAAACCAAAAATTTATTTTTTATTGTGCACACAATTTCTGGATTGCTAAATGGTGCTCGTTCATTCAGTGTTGCTTCGAGTCTTACTCCGGCTATCTACTCTTTAACAAACTTTGGGATTGATTCCATTTATCTAAAAAGATCACAAACCACTCTTTGACAAAGTAATGCCTTTGACACATATTTGCTTTCCCTTTATTATATATATGTATATATATTTATTTCTGTATACAGCCACTAAAAGCATCTGTTGTGACAGTCATCATTTCTTATTTTTTTTGCCTTTTTTGCCAGCTTTAGACTTGGATTTATTTTTCTTAGGAGAACGTAGTCCTCTACGTACGAGATTCCCCCGCCACCACGCCTGGATCTGAACGGAGATATATCAAACAAGAGAAACAAACACATTAGGGATTTCTCTCTCATATTGCAAATGTGTCAAGTCAAATAAATCAATTATTTATTTATTTTTTTCAAACAATTTTTTTTTTAATTTACGTAGTAAAAACTTTTTTACATTTTTGAATATGTAAATACTGTTTAATGTGTTGAAATGAAATTTACTATGTATCCTTGCCACAAGAGAATTGAGTAAAATTCAGAATGATAAATGATACAATCAATGGCAGACAATCAACATCTTTTGCTACGATTATGTAAGATTATTCCTAATTATGCTTATTTATTACCAGATGTGTGAAATACATTTCTCTTTCTCTCTCTCTTCAGTGCTGTTAAAATACACAATTCCTATTTACTACGTTGAACACAAAGTTAGGGACTGAATTGAAATTCTCAATTAAATTCTGAAAGCACAAAATCGACTCTGTTCTGAACCCACAATGCTTCTGCATACACTGTAAAAAACGAAAAAGTAAGTGTTCGTGCTGCCTTAAAATGTTACGTTTTGTGAACTTAAATTGTGAAGTTGTCTTAACTAAGAATTAAGTTGACAGGACTTTATAAAACAAGTGCAATGAACATAATTTAAGTTTAATGAACAAGTATCAATTCCATAAAGCCAAATTCCAAAAAATACCAAATTTGGCAACAGCATCATCTACTGGCCAAAAGTAATGAAGTAATAAATGATTCTCCTTTAAATCTTTCTAGAATCTGAAGCTACATTTGACCTTAGTTGCTGCATCAGTCTCCCTCTGCTCCTTCTCCAGCTGTGCGTGCAAGCGCTCCTTCTCCGTCCTGTCCTCGATGATAACCTCCTCCATGTGTTTGCACTGAGGTACAAAGAGTTATTTTGCAGTTTGCAAGTTCTTATCCAAACTGACTCTCTCAAAAGGAATTCTGAACAGAATGAATATCAGGAGACGTAACACAGATGTGTTTCGTATAAAAACCTTCTTGGACAGCTCCTGAATTTTTTCCTGGATGATGCTTCTTTTAGTCTTTATATCAGTGGTCTCTTGCTCCTTCATCTTCATGTCTTTCTCATACCGCTGCTTCCAATACTGTGACTTTTTCTGTAAGTCCTTTTGGACACAAATATGAATCTCAAAGCATTTGCTTTAGAATAGGATTATTTAAAAGGTTTGCAAACAGCACTCTATAAAAGCTCCTCAAACTTTCTGGTTAGGGTTTTTAGGAATTTTAATGAAATCAACCAACAAGAAAACTTGCCAGTTAGCTTCCTCTTACGAAAAGAAGTTTATTGAAGAGTGCTATAAGTATACTTCTTTTAAATTAAACATAAGGAAACATACTTTTAGTCTACTTTTTACGTACTTCTCAGAAATGTGCTTTTATATACTTCTCAGAAATATACTTAAAATGACATTGGTTATCATGATTAGTCAATTTTTTATTTATGAAACACCCACATTCAAGTGTTTCTAAAAAAATAATGCATGGAGCTAGAACGTTTGTTTACAAGGAGATACCCTGTTCTTTCTTTTGATGTTTTGTACACTTCAAAGCGTATTAAAAATGGATTAAAAAGTGTTTAATTAGTAAACTATCAGTATACCTATGAGTTCAGATTTAGTATACTTGCAGTACAAACTGAAAACATAGATGTAATCTAATTGTGTACTTAACGTTTACTACTGTTATACTTAAAAGTATACTTTTATACACTAGAAAGTGAACTAATTTAGTCCCAAGGAGTATTGAAATAGTACACTTAAAAGTATACTACTAGTACACTGATATTTGTATATTTACTACATAAAGTATACTTAAAAATATACTTGAACTTTACTTCAGTATACTTAATATATACTTTAAGTGTACTATTTCAATACTCCTTGGGACTAAATTGGCCCACTTTCTAGTATATAAAAGTATACTTTTAAGTTTAACAGTAGTAAACTTTGAGTACACAACTAGTTTACATCTATGTTTTCAGTTTGTACTGCAAGTATACTAAAAGTGAACTTATAGGTATACTGATAGTTTACTAATTAAATACTTTTTATGCATTTTTAGTACACTTTGAAGTATAGTCTCAGTAGACTACTAGTTTAGTAGTTTTATACTGCAAGTATACTCGTAAGTTTTCTTTAAGTTAACTTTACATCATACTTTAAGTACACTACTATGTCCCTATTTAGGTATTAATTTGTATATATTTTGTTAAATATCTGAACAAAACATCAAAAGAAAGAACAGGGTATCTGCTTGTAAACGAAAACATTTTATTCTAGCTTCATGCATTCTTTTTATAAAGACTTGAATGTGGATAAGTTTCATAAATAATAAATTAATAAATAAACAAGATTTTGAACAAAAAGCTAAAAAAAAGGCTATTGATGATAATCAAATGTAGATGGAGTTGATCAACAGCCCAAAGCTTGACAGTCATTATTTCCTCTTCATGGGTGGACATTTTATTCCATAACGTTCCACAGTTTTCCATATCTATGGTTTTGATGCTGTTTTATGTCTGATGATTGTGTTAGATTACAT
Source organism: Garra rufa (assembly GCF_049309525.1). Taxonomy (NCBI): domain Eukaryota; kingdom Metazoa; phylum Chordata; class Actinopteri; order Cypriniformes; family Cyprinidae; genus Garra; species Garra rufa. Next base: position 7,788,725 of record NC_133371.1, read on the forward strand.
GTGGAAGCATCTGTTGTTTCGGTTTCTTCTTCACTTGTGTTTTGGAAATTCTGTTCAGAAGATGTTTATAGCGCTCCTAGAGTATAACAATGAAAACACAGATTCTCAGAGCACAAGTAGAGCTCAAATATACTTAGACTTTTAGAAGTATAAGTCAAGTTTACCTAAATGTAATTTTAAGTATATTTCTGAGAAGTAAATAAAAAGTAGACTGAACATATACTTTCCTATTTTAAGTTTAAAAGAAGTATACTAATAGCACACTTGAATAAACTTCTTTTTCATAAGGGTATTTATGTCAGCTTCTGTGACAGGGGTATCCAGTCCTTCTAGTATCGTTATAGAGGGTGTTTTTGGAACTCTGCAGAACGGTGGCCCTACCAAAGCAGCACTGGACACCCCTGTTTTACACTAATTAGGTACACAACCCTGTAAGTACAAATCTAGTTCGTTTTGCAAAGCTTTATGAATTAATTAAATAAAATAAAGTAGTTCTTCACTTACGGCATGCTGTCTTTCTAGGAAGGCCTCCATCTCGTTGTGAACATTCCTTTCCTCCTCAGTTTTCTTTTGAAGCATCTGAATGTTCCACCAAAAGTGGAAGTTGTATAATAAAATATAATGTTATGTGGGTATGTCAAAATGTTTGTAATTACAATTATCAAATAAATTTGACTTGGAAACTGTGGAAACTCTGAACATTCTGATGCTTGGCCATATTAATATAAAAGTGGCCAAAATGACAGTGTCTTCAACTGGCTGAAGAACTTTGGTAGCAACATCCTTGATGGACTTTATTTGTTCCTCAATATTTAGCAATCAAGAGGTGTGGCTCAAATGCTCTGAAAGCTGAGCTTCATTCAACCAAACACACACATCTACACACAACCCTCCATAAAAATGTTGGTTTGTCTGAGATAACTAAAGTCCTAAAAAGTGTGAAAAGCTATATTTGATACTATAACATTCAGTCATGTCTTTAGGATATGACTTGCAAGTGACCTTCAACCTCAATAAAACTCAATGGACACCAACAATATGTTCTTCTGTGTTCTAGGTCATTTCTATAGGACACAAAATGACGCATCTACACAGAGGTGCAGAACAAGTCAAACACACACCTCGACTTCAGCTTCCAGTTCCTTCTCTTTGTGACTGTTGAGGATCATTTCCTGGCAGACCAGCTGTTCGGCAGAGCTTTTCACGAATTTCCTTTGTTGGTTTGACCTGGCGCTGATGCCGTCTACCTGGTCCTTGAGGTACGCAATCTGGTCTTCAAGACTCTGAGAAGAAATAGTCTTTTCAGCCACACTGCAAGACCCATGCATATCTGTCTAAAATTTTATACCAAAGCACTTTTATTTTTCGTTTTGATTTTGTTAAAGGGGTCATCGGATGCCCGTTTTCCACAAGTTTATATGATTCTTTAGGGTCTTAATGAAAAGTCTATAATATACTTCTCAATAGTAGTGTAAAAAAACACCCTTTTACCTTGTCAAAATCAGCTCTGCAAAATATCAGCTCATTTTATTGCATGGCCCCTTTAAATGCAAATGAGCTCTGCTCGCCCCGCCCCTCTCTGCTGCGGGATTATGAGCCGTAATGTTTACTTCAGCTGCATTTCTCAGTGAAACTTGCCAACAAGCACAAGGCCATTTGCAAAGATGCATAAAAAAACTGTGGGTGAAGCTGCATCAGGAATGATTCACACGAACATAGACGCATATGTAGATCGGGATCTGCGCTTTCCTTTTAAAAACGAAAGTAACGTTATCCTCTGCGTCTTCAGCGGCTCAGATGTCGGGAGTAAATGACGACTGCTTATTCATTATTACATCCTCAATCACTCAATTAGAGTCTTCCTCTGCACCTGAGTCACACAATGGCGATCAGAGTCGGTCTGTTTCAGCTCGGTGAGGGCGGGGCTAAGGTAAGACGCTCATGTCAATCAACTATCGTGGGAGGGGCCTCTGTCTGTGTGTCGTCACACCCACAAGAAGCTGAGAATGAGCTGATTTTAAAGAGGGGATATTACTTTTAAAGATTTAAAAAAAAATACCACTGGGTGGATTTCATCATTGTAGGGTGGTTGTGTTCACAAACTGACAACACATTAATGTTCAAACTACATGGAAAAGTGAGTTTTGCATCCGATGACCCCTTTAACGAAAATACTTTGCAGTGTGACATTGTTTTCATGACAGTTCAGTATATTATGCACAGGACTGTGGTAATACTACGTAAACAGAGTTGAAGTCAAATGAAATATTAATATTAATATCAAACAAAAAGTTTGTATGTAAAAGGGTATAGGTGATTACCTCACGCTCCTCGTTTCTTTGCTTCTTAATGTCAAGTAAGTTTTTCCGCAGTTCTTCAATCCTGAGATGGCTCTCTTTTTCCCTGCAATTTATGTGTCATGTTTGCTGTTTGAGCCTATATGCATATTATAATCACGTGGGATAAATAATTTGTCAGTTAATGTTAAGACCTGTTTATCATGTCCGAAAGCTGGGCTTTCTTCTTTTGCTCCTCTTCTACTGCTGAAAAGAGACTCTGACATGTGTTCCTCTCCTGCAGCTCGACCCACAGCCCATTTATCACATCAGACACAAACTGCCTGTTGGATCAAAGATTATAGTGAAATGGTTTATGAAACATTATGAGATGTAGAATCAATACATATAAATGCAATAAATGTAAGCTCAAAGAAAACACCCATGCAATGTATGCAAAATGACAACAAAAGCCAAACCTGTTCATTAAAAAACCTATACTAGATAAATGTGAACTCACCAGTCTTTCTGCACTTTGGCCCTTTCAGGAGTATGTTTTCTCTCCTGAATACTATGTTTCTGTAGGGAGTGTTGTAATTCTCTGCTCCCAGTCTTCAGTTGAGCTGTTTTCTGATGCTGTCCGCTCCTTTGTTGCTAAATAAAGCGAGTGATGTAGAATGTGGTAAAGAGAAACAGATTGGAAGATAAAACACAAGAAGGATGGCATGTTTACAATGAGACGGTCATACTATTGTGTGGTGATAAAAGAGCTGGACTGGCATTAAAATGGTTGTATGTTCAAACCCTCCAAGGAAACTACCTTTATTCTGTGTTTGATCAACACTTGACCTCAGATTACACCAGGATGACTGTCTAATAAGTGAGCTATATGTAGGGTCAGACTCATGAAACCTGTCAAGAACATGGCCAAGCAAAATCAGATTTTCATGCCAACTAAGCATATTATACCACCAATACTGCGTTGTTAGCTGTAATTGTACAATATAACAAATTAAACTTTTTTTTGAGTATAAATTGTAACCTGGACAAGTTTTGTAAAATTCATCCAGGTACTTATATCAGTAATACAACAATTATTACTACTATTACAAAAAGTTCAACAATGAACAGGGTCGTCACTAGGCCTTATAAATAAAATTCAAGAATTCAAGGTAATATCTATTGTATGCATTGTTCCTGCAACCCTAGTACACTCTTAAAAATAAAGGTGCTTTAAAAGGATCTTCACAGCGATGCCATAGAAGAACCATTTTTGGTTCCTCAAAGAACCATTTAGTCAAAGGTTCTTTAAAGAACCATCTATTTCTTACATTTTTATGATCTGAAGAACCTTCTTTCACCACAAAGAACCTTTTGTGAAACAGGAAGGTTCTTCAGATGTTAAAGGTTCTTTATGGCATCGTGAAGCACCTTTATTTTTAAGAGTGCACTTGTAATATTGTACTTGTAGTGTACTTGTTATATTGTACATTTGTAATAACAAAAATTAGGGGTGTCAACAGATTAAAACAATTAATTAGAGTATAATTCATGTTTAAAAAAGTCATGCTTCCTCACTTTTTTGTACCATTAAAACGATCATTTAAGAGCTTAATCATAAATAGTAGTTTATAATTTATAATGCAAAGTAATGAAAATTTCTTACTTTTACTTTAATTAAGAATAAAATGTATTAAGGGCTATTATTAAATTCCATAGTTTCATTATTATTATTATTATGAACCAAATATTTCCAGATCAGACCACAACTCTTATAACAGTATTTTTCTACATTCATTTAGAATTTATTTAAAATACTTCTTGTCTCTTTTTCAGATATTCTCAGTTTCCAAAGGTTTGTGTAATGTCTGGATCACATTGATGTCCCAGGTTTCTGTGTTCCATAGATCTTTCTGGCTACCAGGAGTTTTGATACCAGAGAGTCCCGATGCATGATCTCCTCCAAACCCCTGCCATGGACATCCCAAAGACTGAAGAGGCTGCTATGAGTCACACATGGTGACATAAAGGTGTAAAATATTCTCTTTTTTTCATAATTATAAGCCAGAAATGACATAGTAAATTCAAAGCAGAAGAGAATAATACTCAACGTCAGAAAGGAAGATAAAACTTTTTTAAACCTTTTTTATAGGGTTTTTTAGTTAGGCTAAAGTGAGAAAGTTAGGAGGAACGACCACCAAACGCTGGCAAAATCTGGATGATGAATCTATTTTCTGGGATTTTATTGATAATGATAATTAGACAATATTTTGCTGTGTGTGTTATTGTGCTTAAGGACTCCTAAAGTGTTTGATATTCTTCATATTCTGTGTGGTCAGTTCACAGCTGTGATAGAAATTATTCTTTTCCAATGAGTTTAAATTGATTTTTACCTTTTATGGGCATTTTTACCTTTATAAAGCCATTTTTTCTAAAAGTGTGCATCATCTTTTAAATTAAATTCTTACATTTAATCAGTCAATTCTAATAATAATACATTTAGGCTGTTACCAAATTAATCAGTATCAACAATCTTCGCAGAAGTTGCGTATGAAGTGGCATTTAGATGTATTTCCACATGTTAACGCAGCTATATTTGAAATTATTATTATAAGTGAAAAGATACTTTGAATGTGAAATTAAAACCACTAGTAGGTGTCAGCAAGTCTCTGTTAATAAGTGAGTCATTGCGATTGAAGTAGGCATAGACAAGACAAGCATTTGAGGTTAAAAAGTATATAAACTGTCAGTTTGTTTAAAAAACGACCGATCATTTTGCTAGATAAGACCCTTCTTCCTCGGCTGGGATCATTTAGAGTCCTTCCCTTATGAAAAAGAAGTTTATTCAAGTATACTTCTTTTAAACTAACTATACTTTTAGCCTTTTTATGTACTTCTCAGAAATATAGGCTACATAAAATGACATTTAAGTATACTTGACTCATACTTAATAAATATATCTAAATATATTTGAGCCATTCGACTCATGAAGAGGTAATGATGACTGTCAAGCTTTTGGGCTGTTGATCAACTCCATCTACGTTTGGATTATCATCAATAGCCTTTTTTGAGCTTTTTGTTCAAAATGTTGTTTTTTTAATTATGAAACTTACCCACATTCAGGTGTTTATAAAAAAGAATGCATGAAGCTAGAATAAAATGTTCTTTCTTTTGATGTTTTGTATGTTCAGATATTCAACAAAATATATACAAATTATTACCTAAATGAGGACATAGTACTATACTTAAAGTATGATGTAAAGTTCACTTAAAGAAAACTTACGAGTATACTTGCAGTATAAAACTACTAAACTAGTAGTTTACTGAGACTATACTTCAAAGTGTACTAAAAATGCATAAAAAGTATTTAATTAGTAAACTATCAGTATACCTATAAGTTCACGTTTAGTATACTTGCAGTACAAACTGAAAACATAGATGTAAACTATTCAAAGTTTACTACTGTTATACTTAAAGTAACTTTTATATACTATAAAGTGGGCCAATTTAGTCCCAAGGAGTATTGAAATAGTACACTTAAAAGTATACTACTAGTACACTGATATTTTTATTCTTACTACATAAAGTATACTTAAAAATATACTTGAACTTTACTTCAGTATACTTAATAAAATAAACTTGAAGTATACTTCTTTTTGGTAAGGGGAAACACACTGAAGCACATTAGACTCCTTAAGCTGTGCTATTTCTAAGCTATTCAAACTCATTTAAGCTTCCGTTCAACCTAATATAAGACTAATTCCAGTACAAACTGTCGTTCTTTACTAGTAAAGGTGTTTGTTTTGAGTTTGCTGCTGTTACTCACAGTGTCCGCTATAATGTTTCCTATCACTGCCAGCTGATCCGCACAGTCCTGCAGCACAGCACTCGCGCCCAGCATCTCCAAAGACATCATACTGACAAACAGATGGGGAAATACAGAAAATGACAAGTAAACGTTTCCTTTCTTTTAAGCGAAACCAGCAGAGAAATCCAACCCGAAGAAGAGAGCCACACGTTCTGACGCAGCGACGCCGTTGTCATGACAGCGCTGGTACACAGATCACTTGGACACGTTTGTTTACAGCAGATTTAAATCATTAATGATAAAGCACTGTATATTTATACTACTGTATAATGTCTTACCGTCTACACACAATGGAAAAATAAATTCACACAAGCTAAAACATTATTACTTTACACATTTACGTCATTACGCCACGTCATCGATGAGCGTTTCTTTATTTTAGTAATTAACAACCTTGATACATTTATTTTTTTTTTCTTGTGAATTTGTTCAGAAGTTTTGGTTTGATTTGTATTCTTATTTAAACAAACCCCTAGCTTAAAATATATTATTTTTAGTACTCTGACCCTGCCAACAAATCTAAAGAATATGTTTTCAACTTTTTTATTTTGTTTGGCAAATTCTTCATACATAAGCAAAGCTCATAAGCTCAATTCCCACTCTTTCACATTTTCTGATTGAGATTGACTCACTGCTCACATTTTTTTGTTTGGCTAGTAATAATAAATGTGTCAGGTTTTTGGAAATATATGAAACAAATATTTCTATTAACTCTGATTAGGTTTAGATAGCTTTCCTTCATTGCTCTTACATTATTATTATTATTATTATTATTATTATTATTATTATTATTATGTAGTCTTTTATTTTTATATTTTTTCCTTATTCTAAGCAACTGTATTTTATTTCTCCTCTTCTTACTTCTATCTTCTTTACACTGTTAATGTTCTCCTGAAGATGATTGTATATTTAATCTGTTTGAATTAAAAAAAAAAAAGAGTAATTAACCAATGCGCATGACGATGTTTTTCTTACTGATTGAGGTGCTGTTTTTTATTGATTGATTGATTGATTGATTTTCTTTCCTTCTTTTATGGTATTGTATTTCAATGCAGTGCTGTTTATTGTTGTTTTCTTTTTGTCTTGCAATAAAAAAATTAAAAAAATATTACTTTACAGTAGAAAGATGTCCTTTCAGGAATTATCGAAAACTCTCGAGACAAACAGACCCACACGTTTGTTTTATTAATTTCTTTATTTTAATGGTCAAATTTCATATTTATAAATTCATAAAATTATTTTCAGGTAAAAATCCATGTTTGATTGCATTTAAAAATGAAGTGAAGCCTTATATTGAGTCCATATTGCCCTCAAAGAAACAAAAAGCTATGCGAATTGTACTGTACATCCTTTAATGTATTCCTGTGATATTGTTTATATCTCCCCCTATTGACTTGTTTTGAATGTTTTAACATTGTTCAATAAAAATAATTAAATAAAAATAATTCATTGAATTCTCCTCAAAGATGTTATTTGAAAAACCAAAACACATTTCTTTGGAATATGTTGTTCATTTCTTTATTTTGTATGCTTTATTTTATGTGACTTATAAGCAACAAAAAAGCGCCACATGTTTGATGTTTTATGAGGATGTGTGTAGATGTACATGTTAACCTTGTTACTGTGCTTTTCTCTGTCTGTGCACTTAAACCCATGTTTGTTTTGTTGCTAAGTGTAGATGTTGAAAGGTATTTTCCCATGTATTATGTGTTTTGCAATAAAAAAATATTAATTTAAATTTGTATTAATTCATACAGAAGCTGGCATATGTTAACTGTGATTTTAAAGGCTATTTTAATAATGTCTATTGTTGTTGTGGTCATTTTGTTTGCCCTTTTTATTATTGTTATTACTGTATGATTTCATGCACATAATGTTATGTAATTCAGCTAAAATATTTGAAATATATGTCAAATAACAGTGAATTCATTCAATTAAATCAATGAACAGTAAAATCAATTAAAACTATTTTTAAACTGAAACGTTTCAGCCTTCATATGTATCAAAATGTATTTCAGGGACAAGAAAATACATTTCCAGTCATAGTTTATCATCATTTATGGAAAATGCTAATATGGATGTATAATGATTTAATGTTCATTTTTATGCATTGTATTGTATCTATAGTTTTTGCTGGTGCATTTAACAACTTTTATTGTTTACATGAGAATTTTTATTGTATTTAGTCTTTACTACAACATCCAATACTAGGATCTCCTGTGAAATCTCCCATTAAACTTAACTTAGCTTTACCCAATAGAAAAGCTGTTGCAAATAGCCTCCACATTATTTTTCATTGTTTTTTTTTTCAACCAGCAGGGGGCAGCAGATCGTGCAGTGAAGCCCTGCGCATGTCAGACTCGACTAAAAGAACCCAGAGTTCCTCAGAAGAGCAGTCTAACACGTGTGGCTGCTTCAGAACACAACACTGCATACCCATAACATTATGATGATGACAGAGCAAGTGAAGTTCTCTAAAACATAATTAATTGTTTCCTTCCAGTTCTTAAAATGTCCTCAAATTTGAATTGAACATATAGACAAGTCCTCCGTGCTCAAGATAGACTAGATCTCCTCCATCTAAAATCCCAGCTGATATGGAGAACAACAGCTCTCCTGCTGATGTGTTAATGTGCCTTTCAACTGCAAATGCTGCTCATAAATAAACAAAAAAGCTGTCAGACCAGCAGGATATTTATACGACGAAGCCTGGCGCTCACACCTGTTGTCAGAGCAGCTGGACAGAGCTTAGCCTGGATGCATTCAGACACGCAGGTGCCAGAGGAACCAGGTTAACAGCAGACAGATAAACGCTGAACTAGAGAATCCCGAGAGTGCTGCTTTAGTTCATTTTGTGTGTCTCTCTAATTTACCACACCTGATTGAGTTCATCAGCTGGTTAGGAGAGAGATCCATGTCCTCAACTGAGTGCAGAGCTGTGGGTCCCCAGGACCAGGACTGAAAACCACTGGTTTAGTTCATCACTCAGTAGAGGTTCAAACTAACAGCATCCTGAATGAAGAACAGCACTGACAGAAGATCACAGTGTGTCTAACTATTACTTATAATGGATCCTCACTGTGAAGTTCAGTTTAGTTCAACTCAACTATTTTTAATTGTAGATTTCATTCAGTTACTGTACAACAACATTACACTCTATTCACACACACTAGACATATTAGCTATCCAACCAAGACTAGCGACTAGAGTCGTGTTACTGCCATGCTAATCAGGCTAGCAACGACATGCTAATCATGCTAGTAATGCTAACATTCTAGAGACATTCTAACCATGTTAGCTACACGCTAGTAACATGCTAATCATGTTAGAAACATGCTAGTGCCTTGCTAATCATGCTAGAAACATGCTAACAACATGCTAATCAGGTTAGAAACATGTTAAAAACATGTTAATCATGCTAGTAATGCTGACATTCTAGAGACATTCTAATCATGTTAGCTACACGCTAGCAACATGCTAATCATGTTAAAAATATGCTGGTGCCTTGCTAATCATGCTAGAAACATGCTAAATAAGTTAAAAACATGCTAGCAACATGCTAGTAACTTGCTAATCATGCTAGCTGCATGCTAGTAACATGCTAAATAAGTTAGAAACATGGTAAAACATGCTATCCATTTATCCATCCATTCATCACGCTAGTAACATGCTAATCATGTTAAAAACATGCTAGTGCCTTGCTAATCATGCTAGAAACGTTAACAACATGCTAATCAGGTTAGACACACGTTAAAAACATGTTAATCATGCTAGTAATGCTAACATCATGCTAACGACATTCTAATTATGCTAGCTACACGTTAGTAACATGCTAATCATGTTAAAAACATGCTAGTGCCTTGTTAATCATGCTAGAAACATCCTATCAACATGTTAATCAGGCTAGAAATGTTAAAAACATTTTTATCATACTAGTAACTTGCTAATCATGCTAGTAATGTTAACATCATGCTAGCGACAGTCTAATCATGTTAGCTACACGCTAGTAACATGCTAATCATGTTAAAAATATGCTGGTGCCTTGCTAATCATGCTAGAAACATGCTAAATAAGTTAGAAACATGCTAGCAACATGCTAGTAACTTGCTAATCATGCTAGCTACATGCTAGTAACATGCTAAATAAGTTAGACACATGGTAAAACATGCTAGTAACTTGCTAATCATGCTAGCTACATGCTAGAAACATGCTAAATAAGTTAGAAACATGCTAGCAACATGCTAGTAGGGCTGTCGCGGTTAAGGAATTTCCCTTGCGGTAATTTTGAGTGGCTCAGTAGCGCGGTATGCGGTATTACCGCCATATATATATATATATATATATATATATATATATATATATATATATATATAATTGTGTGTAGGCTGTTACAATGTAAGGTCATATTCAGAAATCAATAAACCGAAACCAAATCGCGTTGATACATGAAGTGAAGTAAACAGTACTTACATAGAAACCTAGCCAGAAAGAAATGCAAATTTTGAAGAAAAATGTCAGACATATTTAGAGGCTTCGCATCTGAAATCTTCGTACATACATCAGTTAGCGCGCACCCTCGAGTCTGACTGGACAAGAGACTTTCTGTCAGTATTTCACCTGCGTGTTCTAGGCGAGCTGTCAGTCAGTGCAGTTTCATTTTTACGCCACAAGATGGAGGCAAGAGACTATTATCTTTGAGTAAGTCTTTAAACCGTTCATTCAACTACACCTTCAAAAACGCTTATTTATTCAAAGAGAGACGTAATGAAACACGAAGTTGAAATCATTTTAACTTTAATCGCCACTTTTAAAGGCTCAGCTGACCAGCAGAGCATCGATGTTAAGACAGATTTCACTTTCCTTGGACATGACAAGCTAGTTTCACATACATACCTGACTCGGTCTGAAAGACAGACGCAGGTAATCGCACAAGCTCAGTCGATCTCTCTCTCATTCGCTGTCTGTTTAGGCTTGTTAAGTGCATATCTACTGAGCCTCATAATAGACACATTATGTTATCATTACTAACTTATTATTAATTTAATATTCAGCACACAGGCATTAAGTGAGAAGGGCAAATCCTTAGGAAAAAAGAAAACAGGCAAATATCGCGGTTGCTGCGGTTGTTGCATTCCTCTGCGGTTATGCACGTCAATAGCGCGGTATTACGATATTGCGGTTATCGCGACAGCCCTACATGCTAGTAACTTGCTAATCATGCTAGCTACATGCTAGTAACATGCTAAATAAGTTAGAAACATGGTAAAACAAGCTATCTATCCATTTATCCATCCATTCATCTGGCAGACTGTACTGCCTTCAAAACATTCAAGCTTTACACTTTAAAACTACTTTCAACTTCAATCTTTTTCAGACTGAAAACCATAACATTTCTACAATTTCTAAAACTTTTCAAATTTTTAAAAACTTTTTCACACTTTCTGATCAGGCTTTTTAATCTAGTTGTTCATTCTAATGCTATAGAGAGTTGTTTCAATGCATCCGTCAGTGTTGCAGCATTTCCACTGAGTGATTCAGAGACCACCTCCATCCCCCAGTCACTTCCTGTTACCAGAAACAAGCCAGCTGCTCAAACCTGACCCACCAAATGTCCTGAGATGTGTTCTTATGCACACATGAAGCTGCTCGTCTCATCAGACTCATACTATAGTCCACTGGAGGACCTCACAGCTGCTCTGTCTCCTTTCAGCTGCTCTAAACTTACAATGATTGTGTCAGCAACAGGTTTACACCAATTAGCATCTTTAAAAGGAGTAATCTAGTTTTGTTTATACTTTTAGGTCATTAACAAACAGACAAACAGTATCTCAGGAGTGGGGCGGATGACAAACACAAGCTCTACACAGACAGACCACTGGAAGACTCCAACATGGGCTGCTTAAGGTAGGCTACAATTGTTTTTTTAAGACTATAATTTTTAATTCTCTTATATCTTTCAATGTCTTTGATTTCAATATCAATCTTTCTCTTTGTCTGAAATATTTTGCGAATATGTCTGTCATTTCCGATCTAAAATATGGACACCACCCAAACATAAAGCTGGATAAACACTGCTGCTTTACTGAATTTAAGGTGATTTCTAATGAACTGGGTTAGGCTCTCATCAATCTATTATATTCCTTTGGTGGAACTGGAAACTTATGGAGATTCAGAAATTGTTTGTAAGTTAAAATATTCGCACAATCATCAAACACGAACAGAACACAGTTCACGTTGTTATTGAACCATCTAAGGGAAAAAGAGACTTATTTCTAACAGTTACATCAGCATTATTCCAAAAGAAGCACTTTGTGGGAAGAGAAATCATGGACAAAACATAATTTCCATGACAGAAGACATTGCTGATAGAAGTTAGATGAGAAAATAGGTAACTTGCCAGGCGAGAAATTACACTTTGGTAAGAAAGATAGGCCACCAAGTTGGTCAAATATCTTATTTGGAATAAACACACACACACACACACACACACACACACACACACACACACACACACACACACACACACACACACACACACACACACACATGTTGGGTTTACATGTTTTATGGGGACATTCCATAGGCGTAATGGTTTTTATACTGTACAAACCGTATTTTCTATGGCCCTACACCTACCCTACACCTAAACCTAGCCCTCACAGGAGATTGTGCACACTTTTACTTCCTCAAAAAAACTCATTGTGCATGATTTATAAGCCTGTTTCCTCATGGGGACCTGAGAAATGTCCCCACAAGGTCAAAATCTACTGGTATTCCTATCCTTGTGGGGACATTTGGTCCCCATAACGTGATGAATACCAGGTACACACACACACACACACACACACACACACACACACACACACACACACACACACACACACACACACACACACACACAGTGATATTGGATTCATAAGGCATCTTCTCAACCAGTTTACCTTAAGGGGAAACACTGCAGGCAAAAACAATTTTGGTTTTTTTGGTGTTTCATGAAGTGTTTTTTCAGACTAGTGGAAAGAAAACATCCAGAAGACATGTTAAGTGTTTATTTTATAGCACTTTATCTATTTGTGTCAATAGATTTCAATTAGAATACAGATTTTTAAAGGCCGTGAGTTTTTTCTCCTACACTGAGCCATAAATCTCCACTTCAGCAGCACTTACACACACCACACTTTACATTTGTATTCCTGTCTATATCCTGAAGGTTTTTACAGAGGGGTTTGTTCATATAGAATTAGCTTGATTTTATACAACATTTTACCCCCCCCCCCCCCCCCAAATTGTGAAAATATGGTGTTTTCTGTCTGTTCTAAGTATTTTCTGAATTATGGACTGACAAAAATGATATACCCAAAATCCCCTCTGTAAAAACATTTGATGTGTGACATCCAGTGTTTAGATTTTTGTACTAAAATGTATGCAAATTAGCACATATTATAAATAATGCCTCATTTGCATATTTAAACCTAACATTTGAGAAAACTTGCAATACAAAACATGCAATTATCAGTGCACAGCAAAAAAAATGCTTTTCTTACTTGTTTCCAGCCAAAATATTTAAAAATAAAAAAAAAAAAATAAAAAAATTCTTAAATCAAGAAGGAATTTCTAGACAAGTAAAAATTATTGTCTTGTTTTCAGAAGAAAAAAAATCAAAATTAAGTGTTTTGCTTGAAACAAGCAAAATAATCTGCCAATGGGGTAAGAAAAATAATTTTGTTTTCTGTTTGAAATAAGATATTTTTTCTTACCCCATTGTCAGATTATTTAGCTTGTTCTAAGCAAAAACACACTTATTTTTTTTCTAAAAACAAGACAATTTTACCCGTCTAGAAAATCCTTATTGATTTAAGAATTTTTAGATATTTTGGCTGGAAACAAGACACAAAATCTAAGTAAGAAAAGCGTTTTTGCAATGTAAGCAAGGTAACTATTAGTTATTTTTTTCCCTATTCACCTGCAGTGTCTCGTCTTAAAGGTGTTTACAGTACAAAAAAAACAAGGCTAACTTCGCAATGCAACACGTTTTCTTCAAGCATTCTAAAAGCACATCTCACGTGTTCTATTTTACATTAACACCTGGCTACTGTATTGTGTATTGCGGTAACTATGGTTACCGTTCTTTTACGGGCTGCCGTCATGTCCGCATCGAGTGTTCTGATTGGCTCCTCGCTCGATTAGTTGTGCCTGACGCAGTGTCATAAGCAGCAAACATTCCTCGCGCAGCTGAGAGTGAGTGAGTGTAGAGGGACATGATATCGACTGTCAGAGCTGCTGTTCCCCGCACACAACATGGGCTCCGCCGCCCATACCACCCAAAGCAGAGCTCCAGCTTCACCGCAATGGCCCGGACTCGGTTCTGTGTCGTGGATCGCGTGTATTGTCGAGATATTTGAGGTGTAGAATGTGGCTGATGGTGCTGTGGACTCAGGACAAGATGGCAGCAGTATGAGACACACACACATCTACATGCTGTGAGTTCAGTTGAAGTGTGGAAAATGATCGGAGAAGACCTGGATTATATCTACTGTTACTCCGTGTGAAAGGTGAGACTTTTTAATCGGAGAGACTGTTGATCGTGACACATCTCGACTTGTTTATGGAGCACTCGAACCGAAACCGAGATCCTACACAGCCTTGTTTGTCCTCAGAGACGTGGTGCAAAGTACGATTATTGCCTGAGATAATGCGGACGTTTTTAATTCGATTTGATTTATGAGGACCATTCGGACATCCTGGGTAGGTAGTCGCCTTACTAGGGACGCAGTCAACTGAAATACAACCTAACTTTGATGTGTGACCAGTGACAGAGTAGGTTTGTGTGAAATCAGTAGAAACCGTTAAAATGCTGCGTTTAGGTGCACATGCGTTAAAGGAGAAGTTCACTTTCAGAACAAAAATGTACGGATAATGTACTCACTCCCTTGTCATCCTAGATTTTCATGTCTTTCTTTCTTCAGTCAAAAAGAAATTATGTTTTTTGAGTAAAACATTTGAGGATTTCTCTCCATATAGTGGACTTCTATAGTGCCCCGAGTTTGATCTTCCAAAATGCAGTTTAAATGCAGCTTCAAAGGACTCTAAACGATCCCAGCCGAGGAAGAAGAGTCTTATCTAGCGAAACGATCGGTTATTTTCTAAAAACATTTACAATTTATATACTTTTTAGAGGAGGAGTAGTTCTTTCTTTATTTCTTTCTTTCTTTAGTTGTAAGGAAATTATCTTTTTGAGTAAAACATTTCAGGATTTCTCTCCATATAGTGGACTTCTATGGTGCCTCGAGTTTGAACTTCCAAAAAGTAGCTTCAAAGGGCTCTAAACCATCACAGCCGAGGAAAAAAGGGTCTTATCTAGCAAAACAATGGGTTATTTTAAAAAAAAAATTACAATTGATATACATTTTAACCTCAAATGCTCGTCTTGACGGTTCAATACATTTAGGGTATAGGGTCCTACATCGCTGCAGAAGTACTGACCCAGTGTTTACAAAGTGAACATACAAAGATGATCAAACCCCCTTTACAAAACAAAGTAAAACAACTATGTAGGACGATTTCAAAGTTTGAGTGAACCGGAATACTCAAAGTTCACACAGAGCTAGACCAGACAAGGTGAGTGTTTGAGGTTAAAAAAGTATAGAAATTGTATTTTTATTATTATTATTATTATTATTATTATTATTATTATATTATTATATATTTATATATTTTAGAAAATAACCAATTATTTCGCTAGATAAGACTCTTCTTCCTCGGCTGGGATCGTTTAGAGTCCTTTGAAGCTGCATTTAAACTGCATTTTGGAAGTTCAAACTCGGGGCACCATAGAAGTCCACTATATGGAGAGAAATCCTGAAATGTTTTCCTCAAGAAACAATTTCTTTACAACTGAAGAAAGAAAGACATGAACATCTTGGATGATTGGGGAAGTGGTTCACTTCGAATGTAAATATGTACATAAGATGGAAAAATAATTGAGAACATAAAAGTAAGTAATGAGAGAAGAGGGAAGAAAAGCCTTAGTCGAGTGCATTAGGATACTTTTTTTAAAAGTGCTAATTGAGGTTGTTTTGAGGCAGCATGCGTCTGCAGCGGATAAGGTCAAATGTTAAATAAAAATAGACTGGTTTACTATGCATGAGAAGAAGTCATGTGGGGTGTTACCATTACACATAGAGCTTTGCCAGAGATTTTTCAATATCTGATTAAACCGAGAGCTGTTTGTCTTATTGACACACAGTAGAAGTTACGGGAATAGTTCAACCTAAAATGAGGAAGTGTATGTAATTCATGTTGTACCCAAATGACTCTCCTCTGTGGAACACACACACTGCATATTTGACCAGGCCCCTAATGAAAGTGAACACAACACAACATAAAAGAACTTCACTATATTCACGTTTGCACTGGTTTTTCTTGGAAGTCAGAAGATCAGATTCATAAGTTGGGTCCTTCAGTGAACACTGGATTCTGATTGATTGGTTTAAAGGAGTAGTTCACTTCTAGAACAAAAATGTCCAGATAATGTACTCACCCCCTTGTCATCCAAGATGTTCATGTCTTTCTTTCTTCAGTTGTAAAGAAATTATGTTTTTGAGGAAAATATTTCAGGGTTGTTCTCCATATAGTGGAAATGTATTTGTAAGTTTAAGATATGTAAGTTTGAACTCCCAAAATGCAGTTTAAACGCAGCTTCAAAGGACTCTAAATGATCCCAGCCGAGGAAGAAGGGTCTTATCTAGCGAAACGATTGGTTGTTTTCGAAACAAATTGACAGTTTATATACTTTTTAACCTCAAATGCTTGTCTCGTAGTAAACCGGGTCAATACAGTTAGGGTATGTCGAAAAACTCCCATCTAGTTTTCATCTTCAACTTCAAAATCATCCTACATCACTGTTTTACCTTTTTTCTGTAAAGGGGGTTTGATCTTCTTTGTATGTTCACTTTGTAAACACTGGGTCGGTACTTCTGCAGCGATGTAGGATGATTTTGAAGTTGAGAAAAAGAGATGACTTTTTCGACGTACCCTAACTGTACTGAACTGGAGTGCACACAGAACTAGAAAAGACGAGCATTTGAGGTTAAAAAGTATTTACATCTTTATTTTCTTAGAAAATGACAGATCGTTTCACTAGATAAGACTCTTCTTCCTCGGCTGGGATCGTTTAGAGTCCTTTGAAGCTGCATTTAAACTGCATTTTGGAAGTTCAAACTCGGGGCACCATAGAAGTCCACTATATGGAGAGAAATCCTCAAATGTTTTCTCCCAAAAAATTATTTCTTTACGACTGAAGAAAGAAAGACGTGAACATATTGGATGACAAAGTGGTCAGTTTAACAAACTCATTTGATGATCCAGTTACAGAAAAGGGAAATATTATTAAAAATTTGTCTAACTTTGTTTCTCAAAATATCTTGTTTTGTGTTCCACAAAATAAAGAATAGAAATTATGCAGGTTAGAAATGACACAGAGGTGATTGAATAATGACAGAATTTTCCTTTTAGGGTGAACTATCTGTTTAATGGCCCGCTTATCAGTGAATAATAACTTTGACACGTCCAGGATATTCCTCACCAATCATTGTGCGTCTTCCACAGAACAAAGTAATAGGGGAGCACAGGGCACAACCTAACACTTTTTGAATTTCGCTGTTTATGTAAATCCACTTGGGGTTCAGAGTACAATTTTTATCCACATTATTTTCACACTTGTCTAGTACAAATATATCGCTTTGTTTCATATTTACAGTGTATACGTTTTTCGTTATTTACCTCAAAAGAAAGGAAGTGAAACGTGACAACATGCCCCGTAGGTGGGGTTCATTGTAACATCTGAGGGGCACGTTGTAACACGACCATATGACAGCTTAAAATGTTATCTGATCGAATGAAAAAAATATACACAACAAACTAAAATATTTTGTCAGTAAAATACATGAGTTAACTTTTTCAAATAAAGTAATGACGTTTTAAAAAAAAATCTAATTTTGGAGTTTGACAATGAACACATCGCAGCAATGCTTGGAACGGCCCTGATCGCAACACACAGCTGTACAGTAGTTCAAAACAATGTGGACAAATAGATGAAACACATTTAGACATTCAGAAAAACACTCCACTCCTCCACACACAGCTCTCATAGAACACCACACACATAAACCAGCCAAAATACTTTACATTTCTTGAAATAATAACTTCTGAACATTAAACATTGATTGTCAGCCTTTATTCACCTGTTTCTTGTGGTTTCTTATCAAAATCCTTAGAAGTCAATAGTGTAAATTGCGTCGCTAATGTCAGAGAATAGCATAGTTTAATAACAGCGGGGCATATTGTCACACAGTGTTACAGCGTTCCCCATCTGCGCCACTGGAATATAATACAGGTTAATGTCTTCTGCTGGTTTACCAAGCATTAATAAACTATCTAAACTGATAAAGAACAAATTGGAGATTAAAATAATAGCAGATTTGTCTCATTTTTAAATGAATACTAAAAACAAATGAAAAGTTTACTTCAGCCAGAAATGTACTTTTACTATGGTAAAATAAATATTCAGCGATATCTTCAAAAGGGTTTTGAATTTTGGCGTTCTTTTTTCTCTGCATAGTGCTGCTATGGCAACTAGTAAATACCGTAACTTTGGTTACGCTAGCGTGTGCTGAAATACTTAAACCACGTGTGTTACAATTAACCCCGCGTTAGTTTGTGCCCCGCTCACCCTATCGCTTTCAAATGGTGTGACGATGAATAAATGATGACTGATTTTATTTTCAGGCAGAACTGTGTCTGTGAGTTTGTGTAATGCGCTAGGTTTTGTTGTAAGGTGACACTAGAGACAGACAGTGTTTCATGTTGGTTGTTGTATGGTGGGTAAGGCTGTTTTGAGCAGCTTTTTCTGAAGAATGAGCTCATTTAGCGGCGGGGGAAGTTCAATAGAGGAGTCACACGATAGCCTGGCTGCCATTTGAGTTGTGCTGAGAGCAGAGACATGTCCACACCAGCGGCCCACTGCGGCCCGTGTTACTCACTGTGGTGAGCCTCGCCACCAAAATAGACCTGACTACAGTACGAGCTCTGACTCCATGGAATGTACATTTTAACGGGTGGCTCAGAAATGGCCTTCTTTGTTGTTCGTCTGTAGTCCTGTCTGTACTGTATTGTTTTTGATTTGAAGTATAGGAAAACATGCGTCGCTGAACTTTTTAGCATTTCTCTTGCTTTATGGCCTTGTGTTGTTGTGCATGCGTTCAGTTCAGATTACTTATTGCCTTGCTTTTTGACCCCTGATAAGAGTCCCACCATAAACTAACAAACATGGTGTAAATGGTATAAGAGGAATCATTACATCTGCTTTACTTTTGTATTTTGAAGAATGTTTAAAGAACAGTTTTTATTTTCTCCCATGCAATGCATTTATTGGAGTCCAAAACAACACTGCTTGTTTTCCTTTAAAGTCCTGGCCTTGAAAGCTTTCAGATGGTTTCTTGAATTGCTGTATTATTGGTTTTTGCCAAGTTTGACTGTTATTGTCTTGAATATTAATGAATACTAACCCTAATACTGCAGACTTGAATGATGACACATCATGAAGCTTGTAGAGGAGAGCTATGCTGTTACTGTTATTAACCAGCTGGATGTATGTTTTTTTTTTTTTTTTTTACCTGGAAGACGATAACAATTGCTGGACCATTTAAAATTAACTAGTGAAGGAAAAAGATAATGTAAGAATGGAAAAAAAGTGATAGTTCACCTAAAAATAGAAGAAAACAAACCGGTACCACTTTATTTTATGGTCTCTTAACTAGTTGCTTATTAGCATGCATATTACTAGAATATTAGCCATTTATTAGTACTAATTAAGCACATATTGCTGCCTTATTCTACATCCCTAATCCTACCTAATACTGTACCTAAACCTAACAACTTTCTTACTATTTATAAGCAGCCAAATGGAAATTTATTGAGGGAAAAGTCATAGTGAATAAGTGTCACCAACAGATCTTTTTGTTTTACAAAGGAAAGTGAGTCATACACATTTGAAACAACACTGAGTGTGAGTAAATGGTGCGAATTTTCATTTTGAGTGAACTGTCCCTGAGATATACAATGAGGGGAAAATTATTTGTTCCCTTACTGATTTTGTACGTTTTCCCACTGACAAAATCTATAATTTTAATGGTAGGTTTATTTGAACAGTGAGAGACAGAATAACAAAAAAAAAAAAAAAAAAAATCCAGATTAAATTAATGCGTGAAATAAATATTTGACCCCTTCGCAAAACATGAGTTGGCAATCACAGAGGTCAGATGATTCTTATAGTTGTCCAGCAGGTTTGCACACATCTCAGGAGGGATTTTGTCCCACTCCTCTTTGCAGATCCTCTCCAAGTCATTAAGGTTTGGAGGCTGACGTTTGGCAACTCAAACCTTCAGCTCCCTCCACAGATTTTCTATGGGGTTAAGATCTGGAGACTGGCTAGACCACTCCAGGACCTTCATGTGCTTCTTCTTGAGACACTCCTTTGTTGTCTTGGCCGTGTGTTTTGGGTCATTGTCATGTTGGAATGCCCATCCACCACCCATTTTCAACAGTTCTCACCCAAGATTTGACGTACATGTCCCCGTCCATCGTCTCTTTGATGAGGTGCAGTTGTCCTGTCTCCTTAGCAGAAAAACTCTCCCAAAGCATAATGTCTCCAGCTCCATGTTTGACGGTGGGGATGGTGTTCTTGGGCTCATAGGCAGCATTCCTCCTCCTCCAAACACGGCGAGTTGAGTTGATGCCAAAGAGCTGGATTTTGGTCTGATCTGACCACAACACTTTCACCCAGTTCTCCTCTGAATCATTCAGATGTTGATTGGCAAACTTCAGACGGCTGTACATGAGCTTTCTAGAGCAGGATTTCAGTCCTTCACGGCGTAGTGTGTTACCAATTGTTTTCTTGGTGACTGTGGTCCCAGCTGCCTTGAGATCATTGATGAGATCCTCTCGTGTAGTTCTGGACTGATTCCTCATCGTTCTCATGATCATTGAAACTCCACGAGGTGAGATCTCACATGGAGCTCCAGACCGAGGGAGATGGACAGTTATTTAGTGTTTCTTCCATTTGTGAATAATCGCACCAACTGTTGGCGATGGTCTTGTAGCCCATTCCAGTCTTGTGTAGGTCTACAATCTTGTCCCTGACATCCTTGGACAGCTCTTTGGTCTTGGCCATGGTGGAGAGTTTGGAATCTGATTGATTGATTGCTTCTGTGGACAGGTGTCTTTTATACAGGTAACTCCCTTTAAGAGACTGCTCCTAATCTCAGTTTGTTACCTGTATAAAAGACACCTGGGAGCCAGAAATCTTGTTGATTGATTGGGGATCAAATATTATTTCAAAAAACACAAATCAATTTATAACTTTTTTTTAAAATGCATTTTTCTAGATTAATTTGTTATTCTGTCTCGCACTGTTCAAATAAACCTACCATTAAAATTATAGACTGATTATTTCTTTGTCAGTGGGCGAACGTACAAAATCAGCAGGAGATCAAAAAACAATTTCCCTCACTGTATACATTTGGTCCCACTTTAGTTTAGGGACTAATTCTCACTATTAACCATGACTTTTGCCTTTAGTAAACTCCTAAATTTGCTGCTTATTAGTAGTTAGTAAGGTAGATAAGGGATCTAAAATATGGTCATGAAGAATAAGGTTATAATATGTGCTTTAAGTAGTAGTAGTAGTAGTAATATGCATGCTAATAATCAACTAATTAAAAGTGATCTAAAATGATGTTTAATGCAAATGTCAAGCATATTTACCATGCTCTTATCCTGCTTTGACAGCATCATTATGTAACTCGCTTCTATTTTTTGTTAACCAAGACCACACTGGCTGCAAATTTACAACAATTTCATTTCATTCATCCTAATTGTCAGTGGCTTTGTGACACAGCAACATTTACGTCACGTAAACACAGCAGCTGTCTCGGGAACACGATCCGCAGTCTTTTCAGAGACTCCTGTGTCTGTCAGACCATTGGCACTCCTCTGGTCTCTATCCTGTCAGTACGGATTCAGTTTAAGGCCTGGTTTCCAGCAGCATGTTGTTCCTCCGCATGCTCACAGCTCTGACTGGGAATTCTGTATTCCTTAACGGAGTTAAACATTAAAGGAAAAGTTAAATTGTAACTGTTTACTGTATTGTTTAGCAAGTGCTTGGAATAGGCCTGTATGGGTGGGTGGTAATTGTAGGAAGCTTATTTTCAAATGAAGGACTAGTGTCCTATCTAGACATGAGTGTAACACAAGATGAAAGGTATTTTTCCTCTGCTAATCAGAGACTTTGCCCCAACTAGCCATTACAGTGATAAGTGATGAGCGACAGAGGGGTCTATTTTTAGAATGCTTTCTATTTAAGAACATTCAGACCATGTGTCCAGTGCCACTGATAATCCTGATTATTGCTTTGTTTAATGTTAAAAAGCTTTCATTTTAGTTTTGATCAAAGAACGTGTATCTCTGTGCATGACGTGGATAGCTAAAATGTGTGGAAGCGCAGATTAAAAACTCTTCAGGTCTTGGACGTAAATTATTATATTTATATTATATATAATATTTATATAATATTTAAATGACTGTGAACTCTATTTTAAACATTTTATTCCATGATAAATATTGTCTGAATACTATAGAAGCCTGTTTTTGCCACTGAATAAAACATTTTTAAAAAGTTATTGCGACTTCTCAAGACTTTTTTTTTTTTTTTCTTAGAATTGCTTGATGCAAACGCTATTGCAATTCTGACTTTTTTTTTCTCAGAACTTTGAGATATAAACTGGCAATTCTAAGAAATAAAGTCACAGTTTTGTGATAAACTCCTAATTGCGAGTTATGAAGTCAGAATTGTGGAACTCGCAATTCAGTGAACATATCGGTGTTTGTTTTTCTCCTCAGAACTGCATTTTATAACTCTCAATTGCAAGTTTATATCATAATTCTGAGGGGAAAAAAAGTCAGAATTGCAAAATACAAACTCGCAATTGCGAGAAAGTCAATTGCAAGTTTATATCTTGAAATTCTGTCTTTATTTCTCGCAATTGGGAGTTTATATTTCAATTCAGGCTTTATAACTCACAATTGTGCGTTTTTTATCTCGCAGTTCTGAGAAAAATGTCAGTTGCGAGTTTGACGCAATTTTGAGAAAAACTGCAATTGTGAGAAAAATTGCAATTTGTTTTTATTGACTTGACTTTTATTGGCGCAAACAGACTTCCACAGAATACTGTGCATTTTTGATCATATTGAAAATGTTTTGCAATATGTGAAGTTTTTATTAGAGCTGCAGCTAACAATGATTTTGAACGTTTATTTTTCAGATTAGTCTATTAACTAAACAATTGTTTGTTTCTAAGATTAATGTAGTTTGTTTTTAGTGTTTAGTTCAGTCAATTTATCAATCATAATAACAGTAACATTTGCAATCTTTCAACATTCAAACATTCTCTCAAAAAAAGAATTGCTTTACTATTAAAGTACATAAGTTCAACATCATCGATTATGTGGACGAGTTTGTTGCAGAGTGATAATGCAGTGCACTTACAGAGACAGCCCGCCCATGCACTTTTCTGATTGGCTGTGATTTTGATTGATTGCGTTTTGTAGTCATGGAGACTAATTGGTTTTATTTGGGACGTGGTGTTATTCTGATTTGAAGTTCACCCAGTCTAATAACTCCTGAACTCACTGACTGATGAATAAAACCGTTTGTTCATTCCTGAATTAAACTGCGCTGCTCAGGCTGTTCCAGCCCAACTCAGAACTACCATATATTTTGCTTTGGTCTCGAAACCAGATGATTCATAGGATTTTCCCACAAATGTCCAAAATTTCATTGTGGTAAGGGTGTGTAAAGCCAGGCGTCTTGGAAAATGAAGCCATTTCAGAGAATACAGTAGACGGTGAGATTAGAGTACTGTGATTTAACTCTGGTAAGAAAGGTGACTTTTTGGAAACAAAGTAATGAATTTGTATAGCATGCTAAGACTGATATGTTGAGTATTAATTCACTTTTTATTAATGATTATTGATTGAACTGACACCATTTTAATGATACGTTTTTCATGCAATACATTAATATCTTTGTCAAAAGGCTAAAATATTGAGGCCTAAATAGTTTAAAAGCTAGTTTTTTTTAGTCTGTTACCCAGCCCTGTTTAACTAGTTCATACTGACAGTGGTTTAAAATGGAGACAGTATTGAGAATCTGGCCCTACAACCAAGCAAACTGAGGCAGTTACCAAATGCAGTCTTCCAGTGTGCCAAGAACAGTGTAAATGGGTTAAGAAAATTACAACTTGCAGTTTGTGTATATGTATAGTTGGCTTGCTTGTGATATTTACTTTCTGCTGCCTTGGAAGTGTTGCTTTTCATTCACTAATTTACACCTTTGAGCTGTGGCAGGTTTTGGTTTGTTTTTCTTATCTAGTTTTTTTTTATTTGGATGATTGTTACACACCAATGAAATACTTCAGGTTTCAGTTTAAAGAGGGCAGAGGCGGACAGTAGTCAAGTATCTTTTTTCTTTGCTTTAAAAGTACTTTTCAAGTGTCTGTACTTTGTCTGTGTTTTTCTGTAGAAAACTTAACTTCACAACATTCCAAAGCATAACACTGAACCTTTTACTGCACTACATTTCATAATACATATGTGACCCTGGACCACAAAACCAGTCTTAAGTCGCTGGGGTATATTTGTAGCAATAGCCAAAAATACATTGTATGGGTCAAAATTATTGATTTTTCTTTTATGCCAAAAATCATTAGGAAATTGAGTAAAGATCATGCTCCATGAAGATTTTTTGGTAAAATTCCTACTGTAAATATAGCAAAATGTAATTTTTGATTAGTAATATACATTGTGGAGAACTTTATAGGTGATTTTCCCAGTATTTTGATTTTTTTGCACCCTCAGATTCCAGATTTTCAAATATATGTATCTCGGGCAAATATTATCCTATCCTAACAAACCATATATCAACAGAAAGCTTATTTATTGAGCTTTCATATGATGTATACATCTCAGTTTTGTAAAATTTAACCTTATGACTGGTTTTGTGATCCGGGGTCACATATCATTTAGTATTTTAGTTATATTAGAAATCTAGTACCCTCTTACTTTTACTCAAGTTTTACTGGAGTACAAAAAAGTACTACATTTTTAATAATCTTAAGTGTTAAAGGTAAAAAAAAAAAGTACTAAGTACTGAATGATGTTTAATATGAAATGTAGTGCAGTAAAAGGTTCAGTATTATGCTTTGGAATGTTGTTAAGTTTTCTACAGAAAAACACAAGTACAGACACTTGAAAAGTACTTTTAAAGCACAGGAAAGAATACTTGACTACTGTCCGCCTCTGCCCTCTTTAAACTGAAACCTACAGTGTTTCATTGGTGTGTAACAAGGTTTTACTTGTGTACAAGAAAGTACTACATTTGTAATGTTCTTAAGTATTAGGGGTAAAAATGCTTTGGAATGTAGTGAAGTAAAAGTTTTCCAAAGAAAAACATTCAGATTTTAACTTTTTCAATTTACTTGAGTAAAGTAAAAATGCTTCACTGCTGTCCATCTCTGAAAGAGGGTTAAACTTGAGGTCATTTAATTTGATGTGGATGACTAAAACAGGCTACTTACTTAAATGAAGAACACTAAGCTACTTATACACTTTCTGTTTAGCAGAAATGTTCACTAAGAGTGAGAATCCCACAGGTCCTTCAGTGTCATGACACTTCTGTAATTCTGGTTTATTTTGTTGTCCATCTGCATAAACCAGGCATTTTTCATCTTTGTGAGCCATTAATGAAGTACAATTGTTCTACACATGGTGGAGAAATAAATTGGATTTCCATGGTACTTTTTGGTGTTTTCCTTTTCTTTTTTTAGACATGCAATGCATTTTTCTTCCTTAAAAAAAAAAAAACACATCCTAATTTTCTGATTTGAGCAAACATTGACTAGCTGCCTGATTACTGATTCAATTTTTCTGTCAATTTCTAGTACTTTGGTAGAGTAAAAGTAAAACAAAGTTATTGATTGTCGAATAACAAGAGTTGGTGTGAGTTAATGTTCATATGATAGTGTTCAGTGTTAAGATGTGTGTTTTTTGTTAAATGGCTAAATTGGATAAAGAATATTCAGTGATCATCTGTTTTATGATTCTTGTTAGCTACTGGATTTGTTTTGGATAATATTAATCCATTTTTAATTTCTCTGCTTGGACTGGCCTGTCTTTTGTTATTTTACAGTTTTTCACATCACTTCGCTCACTACACATCTATTGTCTCTTTGCACTGAATAGTTGCTCTTGAGATTTTTAAATGTTCTTCATCTCTTAACTTGAGTTGGACAAGCTACAACATTTGCTCTGGATGTCAGCCAAATGAATATGAAATTGGCAGCGTCTTTTCAAAGTTGTGGTCATGTTTAACTCTTGCAGAAAGCGCAGTCTTATCTTGTTCCCTTTCCTTCATTTTTCTTGGGTGGTGCATAAATCGAAGGTAGGTTTGACCCTAGAGCAAGATTCAGTGTAAATAATTGTGTTAGAGTAGTCCCACAACTTGTGACAGAAAGACAGCATTTGGCTTTACTTCCTCTAAGTCACTGTCCTTCCTAATTTGGATTTTTATTGAGATTAGAGAAGCTGTGCACAGATGACACTGTGTCTTTGGTGTCTCTTTTTCCCCTCCCCACACAGTAATGCTCATTTTGAGACAGCCGTTGCCTAGAGATCTCGAATCGTGGAAACCGATATGTAAAGGCCAAATGAACCTGTGAGCCGTTAGTTGTTTCCCTTTACGGCATTTATGGAAGGAGGGTCGGTGGGTGTTGGATGGAGGAACCTAACCTTCTGCTGCAGTGTGTCATTATCGTGTCCTGTCATTGGCTGCTCAAGGCTGCTGTAACTCGGGGGCAAAGGTCAAGTATGATGTCAGTCTGATGACGCAAGCCAGTGCACGCAGTGGGATCAATGATCTCTCACTTAGGCCACGTTCACACAGTATTTATGTCCTTAATACGGTTGCGTTCACACACAGTATGGTTATTATTTTTGTGGTCGACTAGTAGTGTATACGTTAAGCTAAGCTATGCTCGTAAGGCAAAGATCTACAAAGAGTTTCACGCTCAAGTTCACAGAAAACGAGACGACCGAAAACGCATCCTGTTTGCTTTCGTTATTTTACAAAAGCGCAGTGTTTGGTTGTTATTGTGAGTGCACACAAATGAATGTCTTTACACATCTGAAAGATGTTTTACTCTTACCTGTATGCCCAAAAATGAGGGTGTAGGCTATTTTCAGATGGAGCAGCATTTACTACACAGAGCCGTAGTTCACTGAAAAGCTACACTTTATTGCTTTCGTTATCGTAGACGATTTAATCGTGCGATTATGCAATCGAAAGAAATCATTTGCGATAATGACAGCTGCTTGCGTAGTTTCTCAGTGAACTACGACTCTGTAGAAATGCTGCTCTGTCTGAAAGCACGTGAAAATACCACATTTAATAACATGTTTATACTCCAAACTCACTTTATGACATCAGTCGAGTATTTGACATTTTTACACAGAATAAGGCACACGTAGTATTCTTAGCAGTGATAAAGACATTGCATTATTATATACTGTATTATAAGGAAAATTATAATATTATTATAAAGCAAAAGGATTAGTTCCCTTTCAGAACAAAAATGTACAGATAATGTACTCGCCCCCTTGTCATCCAAGATGTCCATATCTTTCTTTTTTCAGTCGAAAGAAATTGTTTTTTGATGAACATTTCAGGATTTCTCTCCATATAGTGGACTTCTATGGTGCCCCGAGTTTGAACTTCCAAAATGCAGCTTCAAAGGACTCTAAACGATCCCAGCCGAGGAAGAAGGGTCTGATCTAGTGAAACGATTGGTTAATTTCAAAACAAATTGACAATTTTTATACTTTTTAACCTCAAATGCTCGTCTCATCTCTGCGATTCACATGCGTAGTCTGTGTAATCCGGGTCAAGACAGTTAGGGTATGTTGGAAAACTCCCTTCTCGTTTTAATCTTCAACTTCAAAATCGTCTTACAATGGTGTTTTACCTTTTTTTGTAAAGGGTGTTTGATCTTCTTTGCATGCTCACTTTGTAAACACTGGGTCGGTACTTCTGCAGCGATGGAGGACGATTTTTAAGTTGGGGAACAAAATGAGATGGGAGTTTTTTTGACATACCCTAACTGTCTTGACCCGGATTACACAGACTACATATAGGGCTGCAACGATTAATCGAACGATGTTGTGAGGCGCGTCTAGACAATGAAGCCGGTACTTTGATTAGTAGTAAATCTCCATCACGTGCGTTCAGCTGGAGCGGCAATTCAAACACCCCGCCGTAAATCACTGACAAGCCACACCAAATCGCGCTGAAAATCGAAATCGAATCGAATTCGATTTTCAGCGCGATTTGGCGTGGCTTGTCAGTGATTTACGGCGGGGTGTTTGAATTGCCGCTCCAGCTGAACGCACGTGATGGAGAATTACTACTAATCAAAGTACCGGCTTCATTGTCTAGACGCGCCTCACAACATCGTTCGATTAATCGTTGCAGCCCTAACTACATATGTGCATCGCAGAGACGAGACTAGACGAGCATTTGAGGTTAAAAAGTATATTTGTCAATTTGTTTAGAAAATAACCAATCGTTTCACTAGATAAGACTCTTCTTCCTCGGCTGGGATCGTTTAAGTCCCTTGAAGCTGCATTTAAACTGCATTTTGGAAGTTCAAACTCGGGGCACCATAGAAGTCCACTATATGGAGAGAAATACTGAAATTTCTTTATGACTGAAGAAAGACATGAACATCTTGGATGACAAGGGGGGTGAGTACATCATCTGTAAATTTTTGTTCTGGAAGTGAACTAATGTTTCTTTGAAAATGTTCACAGTTGAAAAGTGTAAGATGATCTGAATCTGGTTTTCTTGTGTTCACAGGTATGGCCTCACAAGTCTTGGTCTACCCACCACATGTTTTTCAAACTCAGACAAGTGCCTTTTGTAGTGTGAAGAAACTCAAAGTCGAGCCCAGTAACTGTGTTTACCATGAGAGGGCCTACCCACAGACTTACATGAATGGTGGAACCCTTGGCATCGCTTACCCGTCAAAACTCACCGCTTCGTTTAAGACACGAGATTCTGTGATCGGCAGGCAGCGCGGGCAGGAGTTCCCGTTGCAAACGGCTGCCGTACGCGGCGTGCGGCGTCAGCAGCAGAAAGGGGGCGTCTCCTCTCAGGACAAGGAGCCGGAGCAGCAGGACAGAGGACGGGGTTGCAGCAGTGGAGCTACAGGGGCAGCTGGACGGGGAAGGGGAGAGGGAAGCGGCAGTCAAGGAGGAGGTGGAGGACCGGGTGAAGGGGACGAAGGAGGTGGAGGAGAGGACGAGGGTGATCCGGACAACTGTGGACGAGGTTTTAACTTGCACGACAGCTCCCACAGATGCGGGCTGAAACGTAAGAGCGGGGAGTTGGAGAACTTGGGGAGCGCCATGCAGATTGTCGAGGACCTGTCAATGTTACCTGCGATGTTGCAATCCAACGTGGCCAACCCTGCGGTTGCGGTGCCGGCGGCACCCACGAAGCAAGGTGGGAACTCCGGAAATGTGGATGGAGACTACCAGTTGGTGCAGCACGAGTTGCTTTGCTCTTTGAAGAACACCTACGAGGTTTTAGACTTCCTCGGGCGTGGTACTTTCGGTCAGGTGGTGAAATGCTGGAAACGGGGCACCAACGAGATCGTGGCGGTGAAGATCCTGAAGAATCATCCGTCGTACGCGCGGCAGGGCCAGATCGAGGTGGGCATCCTGGCACGTCTGAGCAGCGAGAACGCCGAGGAGCATAACCTGGTGCGGGCTTTCGAGTGTTTCCAGCACCGCAGCCACACCTGCCTCGTGTTCGAGATGCTGGAGCAGAACCTGTACGACTTCCTCAAGCAGAACAAATTCAGTCCGCTGCCTCTGAAGGTGATCCGTCCCATTCTTCAGCAGGTGGCCACGGCACTAAAAAAGCTGAAGGCCATGGGACTGATTCACGCCGACCTGAAGCCTGAGAACATCATGCTGGTGGATCCTGTACGGCAGCCCTACCGGGTCAAAGTCATAGACTTCGGCTCAGCCAGTCACGTCTCCAAAGCCGTCTGCTCCACGTACCTCCAGTCGCGGTACTACAGGTATGTACTAACAAAACTCTCGATTGGTCATCAGCTGAAAGAAATTGTCTCCCAATAGTTGCACTTGTGTTTGGTTGCTATACTGAATGTTGAAGTTGAGTAGATGGGGAAAGTTACTTTTAAAAGTAATGCTTTACAATATTGAGTTACTCCCTAAAAAAGTAACTAATTACGTTACTTGGTTACTTTTTATGGAAAGTAACGTGTTTCGTTAGTTTTGCGCTACTTTATTGAATCTGGGAAGGGCTTGCTTGCTTGTTTTTAATATAAAAAGTTGTATTTTTGTCTAATGTAAAAGCCTTTTCACACCAAAAGCCTCAGGCTTAGAGAAAAGTGAATTGACGTCTGTACAGTAGACCGCAGAAGAACAAATGTCAACTCTTCAGCAATAAAAAAAGGAAAACAAATATTAGATTATCTTGAGTAATTTGTGCTTATTAGTATGGATGAATTGGATCATCGAAGGTCGGCAGCAAAGACATCAGTTAATAAAATGGGATTAAATACATAAAGGATATTTGTATTATTGAACATTTAATTATTGCAGGTTTGTGTTGAATTTCAGTGTTTTTATTTATTTTGAGGAAAACTGTATCTGTTTTTTAGTGAGTGAGATGAATTAATGCATGTTCACATTTATTCTAGAACTAAAGTAACATCTTACTCACAATTTCCCTCCACATGAGGACAGGAGAGCTTTTAATCAATAAATGAGGGACAAGTAACTGGCGTCACTTATTTAAAAAGTAACTCAGATATTTTCTTGTCAATTAAAAAGTAATGCGTTGCTTTACTAGTTACTTGGAAAAAGTAATATTTTTATTAGGGCTGGGACACAATTAATCGCGATTAATCGCATCCAAAATAAAAGTTTATGTTAACATACTAAATGTGTGTTTACTGTGTATATTTATTATGTATATATAAATACACACACATACATGTATAGCCTTTAAAAAATACTTATATGTGTGGATAGTTATATTTGTATTTAATTTAGATTATATATAGAATTATAAATATTTTATTTATTTTAATTGAATTTTTATTTTCAGTTTTCTTTAATATACATGTTTGTGTGTGTATTTATATATACATAATAAATATACACAGTAAACACACATTTAGTATGTTAACATAAACTTTTATTTTGGATGCGATTAATCGCGATTAATCGTGTCCCAGCCCTAATTTTTATGTAACTTGAGTCACTTGTAATGTGTTACCCCCAACACTGCTCTTGAGTTGTTCTGTTTGGGCTCTTAATCTCGCTTCTAGATCGGTGGAAGCTGTTAAGATCGTATGCTCTGTCTCGGTGTTATACAACTGAAATCCTTGTGGAATCACCAGTCAGGAAACACCACTGATGTAAAACAATTTCCCTTGTGTTCTAAAGCGACACTGACCTTGTAGAACTATTTGACCCCACTATGCAACAGGCAGTGGCTAAACCATTTTTGTCACATCACCATGGGAAAGGAAGTGATTTTTTTTGAGAAAAAGTACTTTGTACAATAGGCTAAAAACAACTGGTAATGGATGAGTTTTTGGAGAACTGCATTTTGCATGCAGGGAGCATTTGTAAATCTTGTCAGCCTCGTTTTAGATGGTAAAATGTTGGCTACATTTGTTTGTTTATTTTTTGGAAGAGTTATCATGTGTGTCTATGTCTTCTTTCCTAAATGTATCAAAGGAAATGCCTTGAATGTCATCTTGATAAATTGCCAAAATTAAAAATGTAGACAGAATGAACTTTACATGTACTTTTGTGCAGTTCGGTTGGAAAGCATGCCAGCGATGGGTAACCATTTTGCTATAATAATTTCAGTAAACCTTGATGAGGTTTGGATTTATGGTCCTTCATTACAGCATATGTGATTCTGGAGCACAAACCAGTCTTAAGTCGCTGGGGTATATTTGTAGCAATGGCCAAAAATACAGTGTATGGGTCAAAATGATTGATTTTACTTTTATGCCAAAAATCATTAGGATATTTAAGATCATGATCCATGAAGATATTTAGTAAATTTCTGATCCCAAATATATCAAAACATAATTTTTCATTAGTAATATGCATTGCTAAGAACTCCATTTGGAAGTTTAAAGGCAATTTTGTCTGTATTCAAAGTATCTCTGCCAAATATTGTCATATCCCAACAAACCATACATCAATGGAAAGTTTGTTTATTCAACTTTCTGATGATGTATATATCTCAATTTCAAAAAATGTACCCTTATGGCTGGTTTTGTGTTCCAGGGTCACATATAGAGTTTTAAGGTATTGATTGCTAGGAATGCATTCTGCAAATCGTGTCCATTAATCTTAAAATAAAGCATGGTTAGGTTTGCTATTTTAATTTAATTAGGTTTAACTCTTGGCAATTTGATTAAGTCCAAAAGGACAATACGAGACTACTGATTCATTCGTCACACTGAGCAGGGTCAGGCATTGCGGGACACATTTCATGCACTAGTATTAATTGCATCGTGCATTTGGAGATTTCCACACGTACAAACCATTTGCACACTCTCCACAGTTCATACAACTGAAATGCAAAAAGTAGTCAACTATTCTGAACAGCCACTGCATGCAAGTCTTAATGTGCCGAATGATTTTACATTTGATTTCATTTTTACAGAATGATTGTTAGGTTTGTTAATAAAATCTTTTGACTTCAGTAATCCAGTATGTTTTGGTGTCTCTTTTTTTTAAGACCAGAAATATGAGTATATGGGCTTCAGTGTCAGAGATGTGGGAATCTCAGTGTGACTCAGTGTCTAAATTGTTGAATTTTCAATGGTAAAAAAACAAATGTGGGTCACTTTGCATTCAGCTGATACTTATTGCATTTAAAGGAACAAACGATGCATAATGCTGAAACTAGAAATGTAGCTTGTTCCCAGAACAATTATTCTGATTTTAGTTCTGGTTCCTTAGAAATTTGTGTAATCTTATTAGAAATGGTACATTTCTAGCTTCAACATTTATTTGTTTTTCCACATGTGCATCTTTGAAAGAAAAATCGGAGTATGATCTGCATTCAAAGTGACCCACATTTGGTTTTCGACCACTGAGAATGAAATCTGAACAGTTTAGTGAAGGAGCAACAACAATCCTATAAAAGAAATAATAAATCCAAAAATAATGTAGCTGGAGAAGTTTTGAGTTGCTTTGACTGACACAGTAGTAAACATGATTTAATAGTAGCATGACTAATGGACATGTATTCTGCTATCTTGGAGTGTGTTGTGTCATCTGTAGGATCTTATTTCCAGCCGTGTCTATAAGTGAGTATAAACATGCCCCAGCTACTGAAAATCATGTCCATCTCAGATGTTTGTGTGATAATTCATGTTTGCGTTGTGTAGGTGTTATTCATGCAGTTCAGATTTCTTTGGCGTTCTGCCTTTTAAAGGAAATGTGATGATATTTGTTCAGATTTAAACATTGTAGAATGTGTTCAGCTTTGGTAAAGGTACTGTACTGTTATTGGTATCAAACCAGACCAAATATTTTTGGGTAAAGTTTGTGAGTGTTAGATGTTTTAAGCTTTGAGTGGTTTGGTCTGTCAGGGTTCGTACAAGGTGCTTAAATTGGACTTTTTGAAACGTAAGGCCTGGAAAACCCTTAAAAATAGTCATTTTTCTGTAAAGGTACTTGACAATTGCTTGACGAATTTTTAAAAGGCAGTAAATACGAAATTAGTGTCAAGTTTTGTTTTTGATGGAAACTACCTTTTCACAGAACATTAACAATGCAGCGCGTCTGATAAAAATGCAGCATGCTTTCTGGAGTGTGCATGATCTGGCAATATTAAACGTAACAGTACTCCTTATATCGGTATATGGTTGAGTTTGTTCAACTTTGGTGTTTGCATTTATATTATTTTCTCTTTTATTGCATGTGCTGTTTCCTCATTTCCAATCACATGCATTTAGGAAGACTGACACACTTTGTGTTGCACCGTTATCAATTGCAAGCGTTATTTCTAAATATATGATTTATGTTATGTTCATTTTTTTTTCTATAAAAAAAATCAGATTACTTGATTTCCAAAATAATCGTTTGGCCCAGATTAGTTAAAACATTTCAAAATACAACTGCATTGTTTTGCTTTTTGTTCCTACACTTGGAGTGGAGTTAAACTGTGGCAAATTCATTTGAATGAGTCTGATTTAGAAAGACACACACCTCTCAGAAAAGGTCTAACAGCTGAAAATGCAGATCAGAGCAAAAACCAAGATAACTGCCTGTAGAGCTCAGTGACAGACTTGCGTTAAGGCGATGATCTAGAGAAGAGTTCAGAAACAAATCTGCTGCATTGAAGGTTGACAGAAGCATTCTCCATAATGGAAGACGATTGGAACAACTAGGACTCTAGAAAATGTCCAAGCTGACAGAGATGGAGAGGTGAAAAGGTGAGGCAAAGAATGGCAGATAATTGCCAAATGCAGATGTGCAAAGATGCTCACATCAGACCCAAAAACACTTGAGGCTGTAAAGCTGCTTCAACTATGGACTGAGTTAAGGGTATGAATACTTATGCAATCTACTTATTCCAGTGTTTGATTTTTAATACATTTGTCAAATTTGCAAATCTGGTTTGTGCTTTGTCATTATTATGGTGTATGGAGTGTAAACTGATGTGGGGAAAAAAAAACTAATTTAAAGCAGTTTAACATAATGCTGCAACAAAATGTGACAACAATGAAGGGGTATGAATACTTCTGCAAGGCACTGTATATGTGGAAAAACACTTGTTAAACAGTTCTTCTCCACCTGTCTCTAACCTTTAAACCCAAACCTGCTCGTGTCCGGTGAAAGTGATCCGCGCTCGCCCCGTTTCTGCCGCTCCAGGGAGAGTTCTCTCAAACTCACAGCGGGGGCCAAGCGATGGAGACCGCTGCCTAAAATTAGCTGATGGGACGACGGCCAACTCCGCTTGACTTCTATAGATGGTGAAGTGCGCTGGCAGTCAAAGTGAAATAAGGCAGAGCAAAATACTAGAGATCACTTTAGCGCCCAGTCAAGGTCACCATCTTCTAGCGTCAGCTGTTTTGTTGCTTTTAGAAGCGAGAATATAGATAGACGGTCTTCGGATGAGAGTGTGTTCCAGCAATCCCACAAATATACACACATCTTTTGTTTAAAAGGACACCAGAATTTCATGAAAATGGTCAAGTGAGATTATTTTAAAATGTGTTTTTTTCTTCTTTTTTTCAAATACACTAAAAAGGATGAAAAAGTATAATAGTATTACAGTTTAGACATAAGATGTCATGTTCAGTGGTGAACAATTTCTTTGAGATCCAGATCAGGCTCATCTAATATCAGGTCATATAATGTTGTTTTTGGTGATGGTTTGGCATGAATGAACATGGACTTGGTCTCTTTCTGCCCATGTTCTGTTTGAGTTGGAAACTCTGCCTCATCTATCATTGATCTGCTAACTTTGGTAAGATCGCAAACAAGGGCAATCAAATTGTGTCCTGAAAGAGGAACAAAGTAAATTCTCTTCATCTCTTTGTTCGCTGTTATTTCATTTATATTTTATAGAGAGAGTCATATTTCTCATCACGTTTTTTATATGCATCTTAATGCCTGATCGAGTATAACCAGTCTTGTGTGTTGGAACTATGTGTAAGGAATTAAAATTAAAAGTTCAAGAATTGCCAAGGAGTTTTGATGTTGTCAAGGCCTGTTTGAGATGTGTTTTCCAGGATCAGCTCATGAAGGACAGTAGCATTGTTTGTATTAAAGCACCTATGCAATACTGTGCTGTTACCATGAGCTCCTACAGCAGTTTTGAACACAAAGGGCCTGTAAGAGTCACTGGACTGTGGTTCTGATAGATGTGAAGAGAAGAATAATTGGTAGATTGCAGTGTTTCCCACAGGATTTTAAAGAGTATGAGCGGTGAACCATGGTCCTCTAGTGGGATACAGGGACATGTCTTTCGCAAAGATTTGAAAGCAAAATGAAGACGTCCAAAACTATTTGAGAAACCAGACTGAAAGGAGTTCAACTCTTTGCCTTTCAATGACCATATTTTTTAAAGTGGAGCTTTTTATTTTTAAAACCTCTTAAATTGTGTTGGTGTCTCAGTCCAGATTATGTTCGTGATGTAGTTATTATCATGTCCACGGCTGTTAGTATGTTACTGTTGAAATACAGCTGCGCTGGGAAACTAGAGGAAGTTCGTCAAGATTAACTTTAAGTTGGCTTCAGAAGGCCTGACCAGAAAATTAGAAAAAGTTTTTAGACGTTTTAAAAGTTTGATCGTTTTCAGTCTTTCAGATAGATGGATGTTACTAGCATGTCATTAGTATGTTGCTAGCATGATTAACATGCTGCTAGCTAGTTTTTAGCATGATTAACATATTAATATGTAGTTGGCAAGCTGATTAACAAGCTCCCAGCATGCTGCTAGCATGTAGTTAGCATGACTAGCAAGTTGATGGCATGTTGCTAGCATGTTTCTATCATGATTAGCAAGTTGTTAGTATGTTGTTAGCATTTTTCTAGTGTGATTAACTAGTTACTAGCATGATTAGCAAGTTGCTAGCTGGTTGTTATCACGATTAACATGTTAACATGTTTTAGCATGATTAGCATGTCAGTAGTATGTTGTTAGCATGACTAGCTTGTTGCTAGCATGTTTTTATCATGATTAGCAAGTTGTTAGAATGTTAGCATTTTTCTAGTGTGATTAACCAGTTACTAGCATGATTAGCAAGTTGTTGGCATGTTAACAGGATTACCAAATTGTTAGTATGTTGCTAGCATTTTTTCTAGCATGATTAGCACGTTGTTAGCATGATTGGCAAGTTGCTAACATGTTTTAGCATGATTAACATGTTATTAACATGTAGTTAGCATGATTATCAATTTCCCAGCTTGCTGCTAGCATGTAGTTGGCATGATTGCAAGTTGTTAACATGTTTCTAGTGTGGTTAACAAGTTGTTAGCATGACTAGCTTGTTGCTAGCATGTTTTTACCATGTAGTTAGCATGATTTGCAAGTTAACATGTTTCTAGTGTGGTTAGCAAGATGCTAGCATGTTTTTAACATGTAGTTAGCAAGTTCCCAGCGTGCTGCTAGCATGTAGTTAGCATGTAGTTGCTGGCATGTTGCTAACATGTTTCTAGCATGATTAGCAAGTTGTTAGTGTGTTTATAACGTGATTTAGCAAGTAGTTGATAGAAAGTGAGTTTGAGTCTGAAGGGATTGTGGGAGTTTTGTCAGTGTGAGTTTGAATAGTGTTGATCATTTGAACATTCCCTCAATGTAAGTCTATGGGATTTTTCCCAGTTTTAATCGTCATTTTTAGGAAAAGCGTAAGTCGGATCAGTTAGAAAAGATCCAGCAGCTGGAGTCAGATCAGTCTGAAGATCTGGCCTGAGTTTGGAGTTTGTAGAGTTAAAACTCTAGGAGGAGTAGCGGAAACTAGAGTTTGTGTGTAAACAGATTCACAAACAGCCATAATTCTAAATCTAGAGAAGAACTGAAGGATGAACTTCTTCTAGTTAGAATAGAATGGTGTTTATTGCTCTGACCACTAGTGTGTTCACTCAGCTGAACTAGTTTGACCTCTGCTAACTGGTCTGGAACGGTTTGATCATGTTGTTAGACTCTGCTTCACTCGGATTGTCCTTTAATTCAGAGTTCTGTGAGTAAAGCAGATGTTTATAGGAATCCCTCCCACGAGGATCTGTCCCTCACTCTGGGATCTCAATCTTTATTAGTCTTTGTTTAGAGGCTATTCCCAGCAGCGCTCTCAGAGAACTGTGATGTGAAATATCCGGCTTATCTTCCTCCATCAGTGGAGCTGTGAGCTAGAATAAGGAAATACAGTTAGTGCATTATTGGAGATAGTTTGATGAGATTTGAGGTTCCATGTGGTATTCTAAAACAAAAGGATACAGGAAGTAAATATTTCAGCAAAATGTTGAAATTCAATCTTGAGGAAGGGTCTTCGTTTCAGGTTCTTGTCCAGTGATGATCTGCTTGATCTGAGGTTTGCTGATGGAGCTGGTGTTGGACAAGTGTTGTGTTCTGCTGTTTGCTGAGCTGGACACACAGAGCATGGTCAAGTTCATCACTGATCTACTTTGGCTCAAATATGAAAGCCCTCATCTCCCACAAGACTACTGTTGAGCTCAGATACACTAGATCTGCCTTTGCTTTGCATTTCAATCAGTGGTGGATGGAGTACACAAATCAAACGCAGATATGTGGAATTAAAAATCACTCCAGTAAAAGTACTCATTTATGTTCTTAAGGCGAGACACTGCAGGTGAATAGGGTAAACAACAACAACAACTAATAGTCATAACCTTACTTACTCAGCTGATTGATTACTTTGACAATGGCAAACATTTTTTGACCTGAAACACGAAGAGGCTGATGTTGATGTGTCTGCATTCAAGCATTTCAGTGGGCTTCAGCAGATCACCCTTTACAGCAGATTTAGTTCACAAACAACTGACCGTTTTGACCTAAATATGATTTTCACTTACAATGATTAATCCTAAAAATCCACATTAGTAACTTACTTTTAGCAGCATCAGTTGCGCATGCGATCACAAGATGTTACTCGTGAATTCAGTGAACTGGAGACTCGCTCTAAATGGATCATATAAACTGAATCAGTGAGTTGTTGACTCAAGAACAGCTGCAATCTGATCATTACCACTCATGAATGAATCGTTCGGTGCGTTCATTGAAAAGAATCAGTTTGTTGAAGCAGACCCGCTGCTTCTGCATCTCGGAGCACGTGATATAAGAACTAACAATATGTTTTATAAAATGTAGTAAAGTAAAAACTCTGGTCTTATGCTTTGGAATGTAGTGAAACTACTCCAGGAAAGTACAGATGCTTAAAGTACTTAACCCATTTAATCCCACTGGGTCACAATTGTGGCCGTAAAAAAGTTTTTTATTTTAAAAGCTCTAAAATCTTTGCTGACTGGTGTTTTAGTGCACTTCCTGCAAATATGGAACAAATAAAGGGTCTCAATTAAATATGTGCAGTTCACATGATTCGTGCAAATTGTCACATGACCAGAGCAGTCTATTTCCTGTTTGCACCATGAGACGATGATGGTTGCATAAAAGCTCCAAAACAAAGTATGTTAAAGATATGACAGATTTTTGGTACACATTCTCTCTAAGGTGTCTAGTATTAATATATAAGTTCACATATATTCATGTTCTCGAGTGCGGTCATAGGATGAGTAAACATGTTGTGAGCGGTGGGATAACAGTCAACTTAGGTTTACAATAGAAATCCAGTGCAGTTGTTAGAGAAGATTGACCTCAGATGTTACAATGACACAATATTGCACTAAATCAAAAGTTCAAATGTTACAAATTAGTTACAATATTGATGTTGCAACTAGGGATGCACGATATTTTGCCGATAATTAAGTCCTTCTTGTGGCCGATACCGATACGTTCATATTTGATAATTTTGTGCACCCAGGAGAATACAAAATCTGAGATAAACTAATGAAATGTACATTACTGTATATATCTGGGTCTAACAATCATAGCAAACATCAGTCCTGACTCTTCAAAAATGTTTTTATTTTTTGTGTAAGGCACCACAATTCTAAATAAATAAAATGCTTTGACATTTGTCAACCTGGAAAAAATGCGAAGTGCATTATGGAGTAACTTCAGATGTCCAAATGTCCGTTAAAGCTTCTTACTGATCATATGTGACCCTGGAGCACAAAACCAGTCTTAAGTCGCTGGGGTATATATTTGTAGCAATAGCCAAAAATACATTGCATGGGTCAAAATTTTTGATTTTTCTTTTATGCCAAAAAAAAAAGAAATTAAGTAAAGATCATGTTCCATGAAGATTTTTTTGTAAAATTCCTACTGTAAACATATCAAAATGTAACTTTTGATTAGTAATATGCATTGTTAAGAACCTAATTTGGACAACTTTAAAGGTGATTTTCTCAGTCTTTTTGATTTTTTTGCATTCTCAGATTTCTGATTTCAAATAGATGTATCTCAGCCAAATATTGTCCTATCATAACAAACCATACATCAATAGAAAGCTTATTTAATGAGCTTTCATATGATGTATAAATCTCAGTTTTGTCAAATTTAACCTTATGACTGGTTTTGTGGTCCAGGGTCACATATTATGAATGTGTGCAGCAACCAAATGGTACAAGGCGGGGAATAAAACATCAGAATCGAGATAAAAACATGAACTTTTCAGAATGCCGCAAGCCCAACGCAGGTCATGTGACATGAACCAACCAATCAGCTTCACCCGTTCCCTTAATAACATTGAAAGCACTGCCGAGGTGGAGGAATAACCATTTTTAAATAAATGTAATAACGGAGCTACTGCAAGCGATTTTTAATGCTGGAAATCCATCTATCCTTTGCTGAAACTTCCGCGTCTTTATGAAGAGCGCAGGTCATGGTTGCTGAGCAACGGCAGACGCCACAGCGGACACTACAGAGCGGTTTGGAACGAAAGAGAAAGCTGCGCGTCTAGCATTTTCCACGCGGTTTTAGGTGCGACATGTGAACGGCCCCTAAAACAGATTCACCGCGATGACGACCGCTGAAGTGAGATATATAAGATTTGTTGTGTTAAAACTTGACTGCTTTTTACCTCCTCTCAGAATCCTTGCTAAACGTGTTGCAAATAGCAATAGCATCGTCCTCCTCTGCCTCCGCCAAAAACTTCCAGACCGGCGAAGACGACGATGACGTATTAAACGCGACAAAGGCCGAGAGTCACTGCAGTTTACAGCTGCGCTCACTAGCACTTGCAACACTGCTAGCACTAATATTACAATTTGATGACATGTTGCAATAAAGTAATAATTTTGAAATATGTGGAGGGTTGTTTTGTCTTTTATCTCTGTATTCCTATCAATGTTGCTTAAGGATTTTTTTCTGCCTAATAGTAAGCCTAGAATGTGATCAAACAGTTTAAAATCGCTGGGCTATCCCACCGCTCATAATTGTGACTGACCATAGAACATTTTTTTTTTTTACACACTTTTCAAACAATCAAACAACAAAAAAAAAAAATGTATTGATTTCAAAGGGTTACTAATGACACATGATTTGGATATTTTTATTTCTAGGAAAAATTGGGGATTAAAGGGTTAAGTACAGTAAGTGTTACTGTCCACCGCTGCTTTATCACCAGGTGTTTGTAGATTTGTCATCGCCATTGTTGGGTTTTCTTAATCTTGATGTGTGAAGATCTCTGCCTGCTTTCAGAAGAAGATAAAATCTTGCAGATGTCTGTTTAGGAATGCCTTTGCTCTTCTCTGTGCACTGAGAACCTTAAGCGGCTTTACAGAGTAACCTGGAGTTTCCTCCGACCTCTGCAGAGCACTTTCCCGGCAGTACTAGGACTAAGTTGTCTAGTTCCAACCTGTCTCTGACAGCCTAATATCAAGAGGTAGATTTCAGTGTGTGTGTGATTGCATCAAAACATCTTTGATCTTCTAAGGATTTGTTGTGTCTGTCTTGCTATGAAAATGTTTGTAGGGTTTAACTTTTGGGGGGTTTATACATGACCATGAAGGGGTTTGCTTTCAAATCTGATCTTTAGTGTCCTCAGGTGATACTCCTCTAGTTGGCACGCCATTCTTTTCTCCTCTAAATATAGTGTCATAATCGAATTGCTTTGAAAAGCTTGAGCTTTGTGGAAAGGTAGCCTTGCTCTGTGGTGGTATTTCGGTGTTATGTGGTTGTTCGTTTGGGATCCTGCATCTGACAGAGCTTCTGTGGCTGTTATATTTTTGTTTTTACCAAGAGAAAACATGAGCATGATCGTGACCATTTCCTTGAAGTTTACAGACCTGCACAAGGTCCATGCCTCTTATCTGCTTATCATGGAAAAGGCTAAAGCAGTGCATGGGAGTTTTCTTTCACAGAGAGCACGCTAAGTCCACGATTATGAGAGAGAGCTGAAAGAACAGCGGTGGAGTGAGACCTGTAATTCTCTAACAGGAAGAGTTCATGTGGTTTGTTCAGTGTTCAAGGTGATTTGACTGGACTTAAACACACATACAGTACCAACATCGCAACCGTAGGCGTCTTTGAGTCTGATTACTCATTTATTACTTCAACTCCGGTGTTTTAATAACCAGACTTCAGTAAATATTCCGGGAACAGACCCGCAGGCGTTGT
Organism: Garra rufa; assembly: GCF_049309525.1. Lineage (NCBI taxonomy): Eukaryota > Metazoa > Chordata > Actinopteri > Cypriniformes > Cyprinidae > Garra > Garra rufa. Next base: position 7,831,308 of record NC_133371.1, read on the forward strand.
GTAGATATGGTATGGTGGATGGGTGTTGTGTCCCGTTCATGGGTTAATGAAAAGTAACCCTGTGAGGCAAGAGGATATTTTTAATGCCAATGCAAAAATAGTTGGGCACCGATGGCATCATGTAGGCCATGCTATATTGTTACTGTAAGTGGATGGAGCTGATTTTAGATCAGCATTTGCGTTCAGCTTTCTGTTATGACATGCATGTTCTGAATTTTATCCAGAGCTATTTCAGGTCTAAACATGCAGCTGCTGTTGCCAACCTATTGATTATAGTTTAAACATACCACGTTTTTAGGAGTGTCATACTTGTTTTTTTTTTTTTCTCACTCTCTTTCTACTAATAATGATTTTGTTTAAAAGTTTGATTTTGTAATTGGTTACCATGCATTTGCAACTGAAAACTACAAATGAAGAAATATTTAGTAGCAGCAGTGCGACTGACCTGATCAGCATGTTTGTGTCTGCGCTGAGGGAGGCTTCAAAGGTTTCTACGTATTTTTGCAATCTTGAGTAATTGATCGTTGATTATAATGGATTTTGTGAGATTGCGATGAACTAAGATGAGTGATGGCTTTTAATGATTTTTAAGAGTTTGTAAATGAGATATTGATTTAATACGACAGTTAAATAAACAAAAAGTTAATATTAAGTGACTTGCGTTGTCTGACTATGATTTTGCTCTATTTCGTTGTCAAAAATGGTCTGAAACAAGTCACAACTGAGCCGCTGTGCATCTCCATTCAAACACAGCGGTGTTTCGTTTGTGAATGAACGTGCATTTTTAAACAAATCTAGTGAGTCAATGATTCAATTTCCCATTCGTAAAGGCTGTTCGTACAAATCAAATGAATGATTCGTTAATCTTGTCGCCACCTACTGGCAGGTTTAGTTTCATTTTTAAAGTATCTTTTCAGTTTAAAATCTAGGGCTGTATTCAACCAAAGAAAATCTTGGTCGACTGAAGTCCTGAAACTTTCAACTAAAAATCGACTAAAAAAGACGTTGTGGGGAAAAAAAAAAAGTACGTTACATTAATTAGACGCACTGTGCTCAGTACTTGGTAGCCTTGTTGTCTGCCTAAATTAATTTTAAATAAACATAAAAAACTAATAGGCTATTTGCAGTATATTAAATCGTTTTTGACCTAATTATTTTGCACTGAAATGAGTCTGACACACGAGTCTGTCGTCTCTGACAGCGGTGCATCACGTGCACCTGCGCAATATCATAGCCTGTGATTTCTGAAAACAGTACTATGTTGTCAACTAGTGATATCACAAAAACTTTTGAGGAATGTGCAACATAATTTAGAAAATTATTTTTGTCATATGTTATAATAACTGTCAGACACTATAATTTCAGCCGCTCTGCGCAGCTCGCACAGAACGAGGCTGAACATAAAAGCTCAGCTTCGCGGCTGAGACACGAATAGACTTAAAGCTTTTACTAGTGTCAGTCTGAGAGATCGCCGATACACGATACTATGGTGCTAATTTAATGAATTATCTATGTACTAAATTCCTTATTCGTTTTGTAAAGGTAGACCTGCTATTGGCATATGATTAAGTTGTGCGTGTACAGAGCGCTGACTGGAGTTGCGCCGGAGTTGTTTAAGTTACTTTCGGTTTCATTCTCTGCTATCATCAGTGAGTGAGTTGTAAATGTGCGTGCATGAATGTAAATGAATGAATCTTTCTTTACCCGTCATACTGCAATAATGTTACCGCTGTATGTCTGACCGTTGTCATCAGGTGATGTTGTAGTTCAGTTCATATTGAATGCGGAGAAGTGATGCGCGTGTAATTCACGTGCGTATGTTTGGCGCCATTTGATCGCATCGTAATTCTGATTAATGCATATAGATGTTACAGAGGTGAATGTTTATGTTTCCTATATACAGACCGATTATGATACATCGTAATTAATTCAGCCTGAACCACGTTTTACTACCTCTGTTATCCTAATGACTGCAATGCTAATATAATATAACACAATTAGTGCTTTCCACCTGATGAAATGAGCGCGGCAAAAAATCGACCAATCAGAATTTTGGTCGAAGCAGACCGTATCGACCAATTAATCGACTAATCGACTGGGACGTTACAGCCCTATTAAAATCATTTATTTTTTTTATATTCAAAATGTTTTATTTAAAACATTAATCTCAACATGAATTCATGAATTTGATTGCACTCATGCCACCTCTGAGCCTCATTAAAGACGAAAATACACCTGCAAGCCAGTTTTGCGCTCTTCTGTATTGATGACCGCTCTTCTTAATTTTGTGTATTTTTTTTATTTTTTTTTAGTTTTCTGTTTTAATTCGAATTTTTAAAAAGCTTATAAACTATATTATTTGAAAGGTTGATGTAAAACATGACACCCTTTGCATAAAGTTTTACAAAATGACATTACAAAGTTAAAACCAAAACTTTAAGGAGTCAAATATCACCTCGTAATGGGAAGTCTAATTTTGGATCAGATCTTTTGATTATTGCTTATGTGCTTCTGAAATTTTGACTGCTCCTAATATATTTAAGTTAGGGGCACAAGTGCTCCTTTAAATAATAATAAATAATAAAAATAAGTATAGGACCCTGAGGGCAGTTGTACAAAGACACTGTATATGGACAAACTGTGTTGATTTAATTAGTACATTTATAATTATTATAGTTTATGAAACGCAGATTGACACCACATGAAAGTGCTTGAGTTTTAGTCCTATAATCAGTATAACCCAGCTTGATTTTTGAAAGACTGTTCTTGTTGTCAAACCCCAGGTTTTCTTAAATGTAAGGATGTGGCTTTGGTAGACACAAGGTTGTGAACTGCTGGTCTACAAGCCACCCTCCAAAAGCAGCCCAGGTTTGCTGAGTGTATGCAGTGGCTCTGGCTGGTGTGATTATTCAGTGGCGCTCAGAGAAGGATCAGATATATGGACGTTATTGGATCGGCCCTCACGTGTTTATGGGGGAGAGACGATATATGAGAACCGCAGTGGATCATCACCCAGCGAATGAGCTGCTTTATTCACATCAGGAAGCTTTCTGAACTCCTTCAGCTGATATAAGGGAGCTTGTAGGAGGACGCTGAATGCAGGCTGTTTTGGACTGAATGTTGTTAGGTATGTCCCACATTAATGCACCAGGGCCTAAAATGTTTCCTGTCCTCATGGGTATTTACCTGTCAGCCGTTATACTGTGCTTTTAGCACACACCAATGCAGCCATAGACCTGTATAATTTCATATATTGGAGCGTGAATAAAACTATGAGTATGTGTGTCAGATCTGTGTCACGTTCAGCAGCGGCAGCTCTTAAAGTAATAGCAGCCAAATCGTATTTTATCAAAGAACAAAAGAAAAAAGAAGAAATCGGTAACCTTTGTAGTTTTAAGGATTCATACATATATATATATATATATATATATATATATATATATATATATATATATATATATATAGAATTTAAATAATAATGGGTTTATGTGAAGATTGTTTTAAGTTCACTTAAATTAGAAGTTATTTATTCTAATTAATCTAATAAAAAGTCTAATAAATGTTAAAATGGATATACTGTAATGCTGAATGTTTATAGTCATTGGTTAAATATTAGGAAAAAAAAAAAAGAAAAATAAATAACGTGTGTATATACACTGCCGTTCAAAACTTTGAGATCAGTAAGATTTGTAGGTTCCGTGTACTTTTTCGTTCATTCATTATTCAATTTCGGAATGAAAGATGAAATTTAAAAAAGGGTGCAGCTTGGTTTTTTGTTTAAAAGAAAAAAGCAGAAATGGCTGTATTTTGTTTTCCAAATGTATTGTTGTCATCAAATAATAATAATAGAAAATTGGACGCATTCCGATCGTTTTTAATTTGTAATATTTATTTGTACATTTATTGTATTTCATTTGACTGATCATATCTTTACCCGGAAGTAAATTACACCGTCGAGCGGGTATCAATTATTATTGTCTAGTATCACTAAAAATGCTACTAAGATCTATATTACTATCACACGAGCCAATGGCAATTAAATGCACGGATGCATAGTCAGATAATGAATGAAATACAACTGTTCACAACAGAAGATTGTGACTCATGCTGCATACGCAATGACAATTATGCCTACTGTAAATATAGATATACAACTACGATTAGAGTTGTTTGCATAAAATGCACCGTGAACATTCACACGTTTGCCTAGCTGTGATAGTCTACAATTTATCTCCATTAATACTATTTTCTCAATTCTGCGCATATATTTTCATTTACCTTACATCAATTGCTCGATCATTATCATCACATATTTTACATTTGTAACTGTAGGTACCACAAACAATTTAATATAGCTAAGTTTGTGCATTTTTACAGGTAGTAAAATACTGTGTGTGCTGCTTATAAACACCAGAGAGATAATGATTCATGAAAAAGATGGTCTTTACTCATCTCACTTGCACAAAATAAATGCAGTAATAGAAAGTACAGAAACGCACAAAATACACTGAAATACACTGGGAATTATATAAATAAAGATATGATCAGTCAAATGAAATACAATAAATGTACAAATAAATATTACAAATTAAAAAACGATCGGAAATGCGTCCAATTTTCTATTACTATTATTTGATGACAAAATACATTTGGAAAACAAAATACAGCCATTTCTGCTTTTTTTCTTTTAAACAAAAAACCAAGCTGCACCCTTTTTTAAATTTCATCTTTCATTCCGAAATTGAATAATGAATGAACGAAAAAGTACACGGACCTTTGTAATGTGTTTTTTTTAAGAAGTTGTTTGTGTTCATCAAGGCTGCATTTATTTGAAAAATCCAGAAAAAATTAATATTGTAAAATAATATTTAAATGTAAAATAACTTGTCATTTTTTTTTGACCAAAGCTGAATTTTCAGCATTACTCCAGTCTTCAGTGCCACATGCTTCTCAGAAATTCTAATATTCTAATTACTGATTCATTAGTGTTGAAAACAGTTGTGCTGCTTAATATTTTGTTGGAACCTACTTTTTTTTTCTTTTGAATTCTTCAATTTAAAATTTGTTGTCAGTAATTTTTTTTTTTTTTTTTAAAGAAATGAATAGTTTTATTCTCCAAGGATGTGTTAAATTGATAAAAGGTGATTGCAAAGACTTATTGAAATTTGAATAAATGCTGTTCATTTTAACCTTTTAATCATCAAAAAAATCATGAAAAAAGTATCACAGGTTCCAAAAAAATATTAAGCAGCACAACTGTTTTCAACATTGATAATAAAAGTAATAAATCAGTATATTAGAATGATTTCTGAAGGATCATGTGACACTGAATCCTTTAGTAATGATGCTGAAAATTCAGCTTTGCATCACAGGAATAAACTTTTATTTTAAAATGTATTAAAACAGAAAACCATTATTTTAAACTGTAATAACATTTCATGAAATTACTGGGATTTTTTTTCTGGATTTTTGAAGTATGTACAGCCTTGAGCAGCATAACATAATTCTTTAAAAAAAAAAACTGTTAAACAGTAGTGTATGTATGTATATGTGTATGTGTGTGTGTGTGTGTGTGTGTGTATATATATATATATATATATATATATATACATATATGCATATATACACATATACATACATATATATATATATATATATATATATATATATATATATATATATATATATATATATATATATATGATGTTCACAGTGTGATGAATTATAAACAAAGCAAGGCTTATACAATTGTGCTTCCTTTATAATCACTGAAGCAGTCAATAACTTCAGCACAGATTCCCTTATTTACATCATGTTTACTTTGTTGGTTATAATGAAAGAATGCGAGTCACCTTCAGGATATAGACATGAATACAAATGTAAAGTGTGGTGTGTGTAAGAGCTGCTGAAGTGGAGATTTATATCTCAGTGTAGAAGAAGAAAATCATGGTCTTTAAAAATCTGTATTGTGACTGAAATCTATTGACACAAATAGATAAAGTGCTATAAAAGAAACACTTAACAGTGTGTTCTGGATGTTTTCTTTCCACTTTTCTGAAAAAAAAAAAAAAAACACTTTATGAAAAACCAAAAAGCCCAAAATCTCAAACATGACAGGTGCATGAAAAGATGTGTTTTTGCCAGCGGTGTCTCTCCTTCAAGTCATCCTTTCAGCTGTACGTATGAACTAAGAGTTCATGTCAAAACTGAAGAATACTTGATACCTTTGTTGGCTTTAGCGTGTTGCTAAACTAAAGTCCTGTCATTCCTAATAATGTTGTGCACTTCTATTTGACTAACAGAAGTGTGCTTGTGTTTGGTGAGTGACTGTAATCTGGAGCAGCATCACTCTCACACGCAGAGACCTTAATGCCATTCAATGAGATCACCGTGGTGATTTGTTGCTAAGCAGTCACTGGGCTTCCTGCGTTACCATGGCTACACTTAAAGTACCAGCTCACTGACCTAGTAACCCACGTCACACCAGTCCTTCCCTAAACTAACACTGACTGGGCTTTTACACAGACACTCTCATGGCCTGTTTAAACTGTTTGATCTTTTGAAATGAAGATTCTGAGGCGTGTTATTCTCCAGTTAGCAATACTGAATAACACAGAGCTCATCTAGGTATTTGAGGCCAGTGTCTCAGCATTGTCTCTCATTTCATTCAACTGCAACTGCTCTAATCTTGTGCTTCAGTCACCACTGTCAAATTAAACCAGAGGATTTCAGTAGGGATGCACCAAAAAGAAAATTCTTGGACACCCATCGAGCCGAAGGCTGATTATTGAACACAGTGTGGTTTTTTTTTTTTTTTTTTTTCACCATTGCATAAATTAAATGGCCAAAATGTGCTTTTTACAGTTTTGTCTTGCTTTTCAAAGAAAAAAATATTAAATGTTTAAATTTACTTAAAACTGAACATTTTTAACATTCTAGTAGACATTATAGCCTACCAACAAACCACAATTAACTTAAAATTAATAAGTTAGTAAAATAATATTCTTTGGCCATTTTTCTTGAATCAGGCATGTGTTTTTAATGAACAAGTAAATGCAGTCTTGCTGAGCAAAGGAGAATGTTAGAATAAATGTATTAATAGAGCTGTATTTTATTTTCCAGAACAACAGTAAAATTACAATACTAACATTTCTGAATGTTGTCTTTTATTTAGTGGTAAGCCCACAAGAAGAGCTCAGTCCTAGTTTTTGCTGGCAGCAGCAGATTTGTGAATGATCGTCATCTTTGGTCTTTGAACCCTGGCTAAGGAGCTGCTGTCAGAATAAACACAATTGGTGTCTGGTGTATTAGACAACAGAACGTTCTGGAGTTGATTGACTAATGGATGATTTCAGTCATCATACAGTAACCTTTCTCTCCTCATGAAGACATGCGATGTGCTTCTAAACAGTCTCTCGCTGTCGCTGCTGTCTCAGACAGTTTTAAACGCTTCCACACTGAACACGTTTGATCATTAGTGCACGCCTCTATTTGATCACGTCATTGTTCGCTATCATTTATTCAGCCTTTTCAATTTTTTTTGCTATTGTGAGCCAAATAATTTGAGTTGCCGAACATTCGGTGCATCCCTAGATTTCAGTATTAATAGTAGGCTGTGAAAAACAAAGTGTTTGTCTTGCTGCCAAAGTGATTGGTACACAGTAATGGATTTAAGATAATAAAAACGATTTTTAAAACTCAATTCATCCATATTTAATGTCTAATTATTTATTTATGTAACAACTGGCTGGATGTACATTGTCTTACATGTTTTTCCTTTATTGTGGAACCTTTCTAGACATGGGTGAAATGATTTGATCTAAGATTGCTCTTTTAAATGATGCCTATATTCCAGCTGATTTGTCACATTATTCGTAGAGCATCAGCTAGTAGTGTATCTCCTGTTCTGCAGATGTCACAGAGTTGGTGCCAGATTGCCGCTCTACACACAGACACACAGTCCACAGTCTCTGTCTGTATCAGTTCTCTGGGTTTGCACTGTCCAAATGGGAAAGAATGTTCTAAATTCCATGACTCTGTGCCCTTCTCACTGAAATTAAATTGTCCTTGTGGGTAACCTTTTCCACACAGTTCTATGCACTTTTTCCACCTGCTCTCAGTGCTGTGTAGTAGTGTTTTGTCAGGGTAACCAGGTCAGTTTGGTTTTATAAACTATAATATTCTTTAAACGCATTTAGTGCAGTGGCCACATCTCAAAACTATACCACTATTACTTTTCACTGCAGCACTTAAAGGGTTACTATACCCTACAAAATGAAAATTTTGTCATTAATCACTTACCCCTGTGTCATTCCAAACCTTTGTTCATCTTCGGAACACAATTTAAGATATTTTAGATGAAAACCAGAGGTTTAAAGGACTAGTTCACTTCAAGAACAAAAACGTACAGATAATTTGTTTACCGCTTTGCCATTAAAGATGTCTTTCTTTCTTCAGTCGTAAAGAAATTATCTTTTTGAGGAAAACATTTGAGGATTTCTCTCCATATAGTGGACTTCTATGGTGCCCCGAGTTTGAACTTCCAAAATGCAGTTTAAATGCAGCTTCAAAGTACTCTAAACGATCCCAGCCGAGGAAGAAGGGTCTCATCTAGCGAACCATTGTCCATTTTCTAAACAAATTAACTATTTATATACTTTTTAACCTCAAATGCTCGTCTTTGTAATCCGGGTCAATACAGTTAGGGTATGTCGAAAAACTTCAAAATCGTCCAACATTGCTCTTTTTTTTTTTGTAAAGAGGTGTTTGATCTTCTTTGTATGTTCACTTTGTAAACACTGGGTCGGTACTTCTGCAGCGATGTAGGACGATTTTGAAGTTGGGGAAGAAAACGAGATGGGAGTTTTTTGACATACCCTAACTGTCTTGAACCAGAAAAAAACTGACAGACAGGGACAAGACGAGCGTTTGAGGTTAGAAAGTACATAAATAGTGAATTTGTTTAGAAAATAACTGACTATTTCACTAGATAAGACCCTTCTTCCTCGGCTGGGATCATTAAGGGTGTACTCACACTAGGCAGTTTGAACCGTGCCCGAGTGCGTTTGACCACCAAAGCGCGGTTCGTTTGACTAGTGTGAGTGCTCCGAACCGTGCCCGGGCGCGGCTCGTTTAGCCGTCCCTGGCCCGCTTGGAAGAGGTGGGCCAGAGCACGGTTCAGTTGGACTCGGGCGCGGTTCGCATGCAGTGTGAGCGCTAACCGTGCTGGAGCACGGAACAGGACGCGTGATGTCGCGTTTTTGCGAGGTAATCAGCGTTTTTATAGTCCATAATCAAAGCTGCAAAGTCCTTGCTGCACTTCAGCTGGTAATTAAAAACCTCCTCGTACGAACAGCAAGATTGCGCGAAAATTTTCGTGCCACAAAGGCGAAAGACCTGTTTAATAATAGGCTGTGAGAGGGCTGTGGACCACCGCGGACCAAACGATTTAAAATAATTATCCAGAAAGTAAACTATTTCGCGTTCAGCGCGAGCGTTGCTCTTCCTGTTTATCCTGAAACCATCGCAACATAATGACGTAAGCGTGCTCCGGCACGAATGCTGAAACCCTATGTGAGTGCAGGCCAGAGGGGGAGTGGGGAGGGGGAGTGGGGAGGGGGGACAATCGTGCTCGAGCCCGGTTCACAGCAACCGTGCCTAGTGTGAGTACACCCTTAGAGTCCTTTTAAACTGCATTTTGGAAGATCAAACTCGGTGCACCATTGAAGTCCTTTATCCTGAAATGTTTTCCTCAAGAAACATCATTTCTTATCGACTGAAGAAAGAAAGACATGAACATCTTGGATGACAGGGGGGTGAGTACATCATCTGTATTTTTTTTTTTTTTTTTTTTGTTCTAAAAGTGAACTACTCCTTTAAGGACAAAATTTTAATTTGGGGGAAGAGTGACCCCAAAGTTTTTGTTTATTTATGTGAAATAAAATTCTAACAACAACAAAAATGGTAAGTCTGTAATATCCAAACATATTTACCATTTGAAAATTCAAAATGTGCAAAAGAATGTAATTAAATCAGGAATTCAGTGTTGATGCAGAAGCATAGTTGTGATAGTGTGTAGTCTGAGGATGACATTTTGAGTGTTTCTTATGTCGGTGTTTGTGTCATCACAGGGCTCCAGAGATCATTCTTGGCCTGCCGTTTTGTGAAGCCATAGACATGTGGTCGCTGGGATGTGTGATTGCTGAGCTCTTCTTGGGCTGGCCGCTTTACCCAGGAGCCCTCGAGTTTGACCAGGTAATTCTTCTAAAACACCACCTCTTTTCTCCTGTCTGGGTGAATCTGATGAGACCTGCTATGGATGGGATGATAAATCGATTAGTGGATCTATTCTGAAATCTTCATCGCATTTCTCTTTGGAATCCATTCTGAGTTTCGATTTTAACAGCAGATGGCGCTCTAATCTAGTTTTTATCTGGATACTCAAACACTCACAAAGAAAGAGTGCTGAAGAGTCATCAAATTTCACCTCGTTCACTTCTTTTTCAAGTTGTGTGATTAGTTATTTTAGGTTCAAGTGTGTGTAAGGATTTGGAAACAAGCAGAGCACGGCTGTTCCTAAAGCAAGCAGTGGCATCTGCTGTTCAAAACTAAGCTCAGAATCGATTTGAGGAAGAATCGCGACGTGTTCTGAAAATCTCAGAACCAATGCTGAATCATTTCTCCAATCACGTTGCAATGATTTATCCTCCCATCCTTACACTGTAAACAGTTTTCACCAGATTCAACTTAACCTAAGTTCAGCAGCTGCCGTAACATTTGAAGTTAAATCAGCTTAAAACTACAAGTCATTTTAACTTATTACTATAAAACCGAGTTGATTTAACTTAATGTTAAGGCAGCTGCTAAACTAAAGTTTTTAAGTTGAAACTGGTAAAGACTTTTTACAGTGTAATACCTACCCAGAAACCCTAAGGAGGTTTGTCAAACTTCCTGTTTAAAGGGGTGGTTGACCTTCTTTCTTTCTTTCTTTCTTTCTTTCTTTCTTTCTTTCTTTCTTTCTTTCTTTCTTTCTTTCTTTCTTTCTTTCTTTCTTTCTTTCTTTCTTTCTTTCTTTCTTTCTTTCTTTCTTTCTTTCTTTCTTTCTTTCTTTCTTTCTTTCTTTCTTTCTTCTAGGCTTGATTGTGTTTATGGGGTGCAGTCTAACATGTTAATGCCTCATTAAAAAAACAACAACAAAAAAACATTATTATTATTATTATATCCAAGATCCAAGATCAGTTGATAAGAAACAGTTTTTTGAGGAAAACATTTGAGGATTTCTCTCCATATAGTGGACTTCTGTGGTGCTAAGTTTGAACTTCCAAAATGCAGTTTAAATGCAGCTTCAAATGACTTTAAATGATCCCCACCGAGAAAGAAGGGTCTTATCTAGTGAAACAATCGGTTGTTTTTGAAACAAACTCACTATTTATGTACTTTCTAACCTCAAATGCTTGTCGTCAATGTCTTTGTGAACTATTTTTTCTATCAAGACTGTTAGGATATGTCGAAAAACTCCATCGCTGCAGAAGTACCGACCTGGTGTTTACAAAGTGAACGTACAAAGATGATCAAACAAATAAATAAAAAATAAGGTAAAACAGCAATGTTGGAATGATTTTGAAGTTGAAGTATAAAATGAGATGGTAGTTTTTTTCGACATTCCCTAACTGTACTGATCCGGATCACACAGACTACACAGAGCTGAGATGAGCATTTAAGGTTAGAAAGTATAGAAATTGTAAGTTTGTTTTGAAAGTACCAATCGTTTCGCTAGATAAGACCCTTCTTCCTCGGCTGGGATCGTTTAGAGTCCTTTGAAGCTGTATTTAAACTGCATTTTGGAAGTTCAAACTCGGGGCACCATAGAAGTCCACTATATGGAGAGAAATCCTCAAATGTTTTCCTCAAGAAACATAACTTCTCATCGACTGAAGAAAGAAAGACATGAACATCTTGGATGACAAAGTGGTGAGTAAATGTGTACATTTTTGTTCTGGAAGTGAACTACTCCTCAAAGAACAGCTGCTTTAGAGCATTATATTTCCTCTTCTCTAAAGCAGCGTAACATGGCCGATATCACCGATATAGTTTATGCTCAAACAGCGATATTACACAGTAACTGAAGTTAAAAATTAGTCACAATCAACCACCCCTTTAAATCTACACTTTTTAAGCACAGCAAAAACTAAATTGTACCTCTGTTTGCTTTATGCAAAATATAAGTAGCATATAAGTTATGTTTTAGATCATTTTTAATAATAGCTAGAGTAATAATAATTGTTTTTGTTTTGATTTTGGGTTGAAATTTCATGTGATTTGCACACATTTATCCATATGTATGTGTTTCAAATCTTGTTTTATAGTCTTTTTGATTCTCTCTCTCACGCACACACACACACACACACACACACGCACACACACACACACACACACACACACACACACACACACACACACACACACACACTAAATGTCTCTTCTTGATCGCAAGTTCTCTGTATTCCTCCTCCTCTTGACGTAATGTGTTTAGCACGGGGCTGTGGTATGTGCTGTCAGGCCCAAACAATCTCCAGAAGAATTTTCACGGCCGCTTCTTAGCCGTTGTGTTGGCATGCAAGTGTCAGCATGTGTGTGTTTGTGTGTGTGTGTGTGTGTGTGTATGATCTGAGCGTTTCCTAGTTTTCGGGGCATACTCCCCCTGCTGCTGGACCCCCGAATGCCCTGCGGTGAAACTGAGAGGATGGGGCATTACTGTTTGTGTGGTGGATACACAGGAACAAGCCCAGATTAGAACACTGTTTCTGGGGAGGGTTTGGAGCCGCTGATGTGACACAGCTCTTGGCAGCAGTAGCAGGGGGTTTGATGGGTTTTCCTCTTCCTTTGGCGTGGCTGTTAGTGCAGCTGGACGGGGGGTGATGGATCTCAGGATGCCAGCGGGTGTCATGAACTGTCAGTCTAAAAGCTACATCCCCCTTATTGCTCATATATAACCCTGTATTATGCCAGGAAGACCTCTTAAAACCATGGGGATTTGAAATAATTCATCTTCACTATTACAACACTCTGGCTTTAACTCAACACCTGCGAGGAGAGAAGTCAGAATCTGCCAGTCTGCTAAAAATGAGTGTTTTTCAGGCATAGTGGATCAGAATGTGCCCATTGCTCATGTGAGATTTCACTGATTTCAGTGTTTTAAGCTCTATTTGGATGTATTTTACAAAATACAGTAGGTGTACAGAACAAAAACACCAGTTATATGCTATATTTCAAGTCTTTTGATGCGATGCAAAAGATATGTGAGCAACAGACAAGAAATTGAAATATATAATCTTTTAATATATCAGGTTGTGTTTTGCTTTTTCTGATTAGTTGGTTAATCTAGTGCCAACCCCCCCAAAAACCATTGATCTTTTAGTTAAGGTATGGTTACAATAACCTTAACTTCTGCTTTTAATTGTTTAACATTTTATTTAAACGTTTTCTTAAAAATAAATAAATACGGTTTTAATGAGAATAAATAACTAATTATTTATAATAGCATTATTTTATATTACTATTTTATTATTTCAAGTTCATCCATTAGATATGTGACCCTGAACCACAAAACCAGTCATAAGTTTTGAAAGCTGAATAAATATGCTTTTATTTGACGTATGTTTGTCAGAATAAGACAATATTTGGCCGAGATACAACTATTTGAATATCTGGAATCAAAATATTAAGAAAATCGCCTTTTAAACATGTTCAAATGAAGTTCTTAGCCGTGCATATTACTAATCAAAAAGGTTTGATATAGTTATTGTAGAACATTTACAAAAAATCTTCATGGAGCATGATCTTTACTTAATAGCCTAATGATTTTTGGCATAAAAGAAAAATTGATCATTTTGACCCGTACAATGTATTTTTGGCTATTGCTACAAATATATACCCATGGGTTTTGTGGTCCAGGGTCATATATTTTAAATAATGAACACTTTTAAATGACTCTTATTCAAATGCAAATGAGTACATTTATAGTACATCTTTAGAAAGGCTCAAAATTAATATCCTTTTTTATGCTATTGTAATGTTATATGATGCCTGAGCTAACTTTTGGCTGTTAAAAAGCTGTTTGGCTTTTTGGGTTCATAGCAACCCAAACTGTAAGAATACATAGGCATTATAAGTGTATGTTTTTTTTTTTTATGACTTGTCTGAAAACATACTATTAAGTAAATGTCACCATAAAGGTTCACTCCAAACCCTTTCCAAAAATCTCTTACAAAAATGCAGTAGTTAGATCAGACCAAATCATATGTATTTCCTAGCAGTTAGTCAAGCTGTAAATTACTTATGAATGGTCACAAGGCTGTTGGTTTTCATCAATAACATGAAAACAATGATTGACCAGAATTTGAATATCACTGCATCTCTACAGTCGTGGCCAAAAGTTTTGAGAATTACTTAAATATTGGAAACTGGAAAAGTTGCTGCTTAAGTTTTTACAATAGCAATTGGCATATACTCCAGAATGTTATGAAGAGTGATCAGATGAATCACATAGTCCTTCTTTGCCATGAAAATTAACTTAATCCCGAAAAAAAAAAAAAACCGTTCCACTGCATTTCATTGCTGTCATTAAAGGACCTGCTGAGATCATTTCAGAAATCGTCTTGTTAACTCAGATGAGGATGTTGACCAGCACAAGACTAGAGATCATTATGTCAGGCTGATTGGGTTAGAATGGCAGACTTGACATGTTAAAAGGAGGGTGATGCTTGAAATCATTGTTCTTCCATTGTTAACCATAGTGACCTGCAAAGAAACGCGTGCAGCCATCATTGCGTTGCATAAAAATGGCTTCACAGGCAAGGATATTGTGGCTACTAAGATTGCACCTAAATCAACAATTTATAGGATCATCAAGAACTTCAAGGAAAGAGGTTCAATTCTTGTTAAGAAGGCTTCAGGGCGTCCAAGAAAGTCCAGCAAGCGCCAGGATGGTCTCCTAAAGAGGATTGAGCTGCGGGATCGGAGTGCCACCAGTGCAGAGCTTGCTCAGGAATGACAGCAGGCAGGTGTGAGCGCATCTGAACACACAGTGAGGCCAAGACTTTTGGAAGATGGCCTGGTGTCAAGAAGGGCAGCAAAGAAGCCACTTCTCTCCCAAAAAAACATCAGGGACAGATTGATCTTCTGCAAAAAGTATGGCGAATGGACTGCTGAGGACTGGGGCAAAGTCATATTCTCCGATGAAGCCTCTTTCCGATTGTTTGGGGCATCTAGAAAAAGGCTTGTCCGGAGAAGAAAAGGTGAGCGCTACCATCAGTCCTGTGTCATGCCAACAGTAAAGCATCCTGAGACCATTCATGTGTGGGGTTGCTTCTCATCCAAGGCAGTGGGCTCACTCACAATTTTGGCCAAAAACACAGCCATGAATAAAGAATGGCACCAAAACACCCTCCAACAGCAACTTCTTCCAACAATCCAACAACAGTTTGGTGAAGAACAATGTATTTTCCAGCATGATGGAGCGCAGTGTCATAAGGCAAAAGTGATAACTAAGTGGCTCGGGGACCAAAACGTTGATATTTTGGGTCCATGGCCTGGAAACTCCCCAGATCTTATCCCATTGAGAACTTGTGGTCAATCCTCAAGAGGCGGGTGGACAAACAAAAACCTACTAATTCTGACAAACTCCAAGAAGTGATTATGAAAGAATGGGTTGCTATCAGTCAGGATTTGGCCCAGAAGTTGATTGAGAGCATGCCCAGTCGAATTGCTGAGGTCCTGAAAAAGAAGGGCCAACACTGCAAATACTGACTCTTTGCATAAATGTCATGTAATTGTCGATAAAAGCCTTTGAAACGTATGAAGTGCTTGTAATTTTATTTCAGTACATCATTGTGTCATTCTCAAAACTTTTGGCCACAACTGTAGTTGTTGTGTGTAAATCAGACAGGTTGTGAAGTGTGTCAGAATGGAATTTGTAATGGAACGGAAAGACCATATAGCAGGCGATGACATAAACAGTCATCTTATAGGCAGTTTTCCCTCTCAGATTGACTACTGAAGAGACTGTAAGTAAAAAAGACCATGACTTTTGACATCAGCCGCTTGAGTACTGAGCGATACAAGAGCACATAAAGTGTGTTTAACAGGACGTCGCCACCTCATTTCTGATCTTTTGTACATGTGGGGTGTCACTTAACTGTTTAAGGTGTGATTCCAGTCTAGGACTAAAATGGCTTGCGGTATCGCACTCCTAATCCACGCGCCTCCTTCATGGGGGTGTTCAATTTAATCTCACGCAGCAAAAGATATTTATAGAAGAAATGAACGCCCCCTTATGGTACCAATCGCAGGCCTGGTCTCGCTGGCATCTGGAACCTGTGTTTGACACTGCTGCAGTCTTACGGCAAGACGCTATTAGAGTTCTGGAATGTAAAACATATGTGTTTTTGTTGGCAGACTGGCCCTGGGTGCAGGTTTGGACATATGGGCATATTGTTACAGGACTAAAGTGACACATCCCTGTTTGAAAATAAAGCTGTTACTCTGAAACACACACAACACACACATAGGATTTAGAATTAACACTCAACAAGAGACAAATGAGAGTAAAGATAAAACAGACTTACTGGCCAGTTTGCTGAGAACAGCTTTTTATGAATTCTGACATTAAACAGGATTTTAATGGCAATGAAAGAACATGATGGTTGATTTATGTGTTTGTTTATCTGCCTGAGGGATTGGTTTTATATTGGTAATTGAGAAATTTAGCTGGGAATCCAAAAGTTAGATTTTATTAGGGATGCACCAAATGTTCGTCAACTGAAATGGTTTGCCAAATAAATGATTTCGAACAATGAGGTGACGTGATCTAATAGAGGCGTGCACTAATGATCAAACATGTGGTCAGTGTGGAAGCATTTAAAACTGTCTGAGACAGCAGCGACAGCGAGAGACTGTTTAGAAGCGCATCGCATGTCTTCATGAGGAGAGAAAGGTTACTGTATGATGACTGAAATCATCCATTAGTCAATCAACTCCAGAACGTTCTGTTGTCTAATACACCAGACACCAATTGTATTTATTCTGACAGCAGCTCCTTAGCCAGGGTTCAAAGACCAAAGATGACAATCATTCACAAATCTGCTGCTGCCAGCAAAAACTAGGACTGAGCTCTTCTTGCGG
The DNA here is from genome assembly GCF_049309525.1 of Garra rufa. Classification (NCBI taxonomy): domain Eukaryota; kingdom Metazoa; phylum Chordata; class Actinopteri; order Cypriniformes; family Cyprinidae; genus Garra; species Garra rufa. The sequence goes on from NC_133371.1 coordinate 7,848,489, forward strand.
GTTTACCACTAAATAAAAGACAACATTCAGAAATGTTAGTATTGGCATTTTACTGTTGTTCTGGAAAATAAAATAAAGTAAGACACAAAATAATGCTAACAATCATTCCAACAGCTCTATTCATACATTTATTCTAACATTCTCCTTTGCTCAGCAAGACTGCATTTATTTGTGCATTAAAAACACATGCCTGATTCAAGAAAAATAGCCAAAGAATATTATTTGACTAACTTATTAATTTTAAGTTAATTTGTGGTTTGTTGGTAGGCTATAATGTCTGTTCTGTAATCTGCCTTCAGCCCAGTGTGTAATTTTGTTTGTGTTAGGCCAAGAATTTATTTCAGTGCATCCCTAGATTTGTATTGCTGTTACCTCTGCTCTATACGGTTTTTCCACAAATATAATGCATATAAAGAGACATATCAACAGACAGAAGTGATGAAAGCTGATGATCAGGCTTTATTTGATTGTTTGAGAATGTTCCAGAGTGTGCTTCAATAGAGGTTTGGCAATGGAAGCAGAATCTGACCTTTTGTCTGAAAGCATTAACACAGTCATTGTCACACATTTGAGACTGAAAATAATGCTGAATATTAAATATTCCTTATTTTACTTTATACATTTGCTTTTGTAATTAGTTTCTAATCCAGTCACTTTTTATATGTAAAGTGTTCCCATTGTTTATTAATGTTTTTATTTATGCAAAAGTTTCTTAGTGTGTTAGTAAGTCAGGAGTGAGTGTTGACTGTCTTGTTTTACTAATACTAATGTGTTATTGATTATCTTTATATTGAATGTTTGATGCACATTTTTACTTACATTGCCCAACCCTTCTGTAGCATCCACAGAGCAGTTGGTTTGGTTCTGCTTGGATGCCTCACTAACACCTTTAGTGGACTTGTTCTGTGTGTTTCTATTTGGGAAGAGAACAGGATGCACTAGAG